>NW_025108984.1:858126-866335 GCF_011392965.1 Frieseomelitta varia
TGAATGTTCCAAACTAGCTTGTTTCCATATTTAGATTATAACTTTTATTATATAAAGTCTAAAATTTCATGAGAAACTTTTAAAAGAAAAGATACCATTTTAACGATAGCATCTTTAAAGTGGTACCGTTTTAACCTTTGATACCTTTAATGATACCATTTTATATTATACCATTCTTTCCATAAAAATAGCATAAGAACGGACATTTTCTTCATTCGAATGTAACATAAGTTTGAACAGAATTTTTTTAAAAATGAAAGACAATTATTTATTTCGACTACTGTTTAAGAACATATGATTTCATTTAAAACGTCACGGTTGATATTTTATCTACAAAAAAAATTAATTAATTCAAAACACGCGCATCTCGAAACTATTAATTTTTTTGTCACAACATTTTTCGTTATGGACAATAACAATGGTATAAATTCCTGTTAAATAGGAGCTTTCGATCCTATATAAGGATTGACAAGAAATAGAAATGTCAGTGAACTATCCGCGCTGTGGTTAAGGTAATTAGCTACGACGGCGAAGGCCCAGGTTCGAATCCTGACTAATAATAAAAGTATATATTTCCCTTTGTTCTGTAGCGGTAGGTCCCGATGGACACATTTGGAAAGACCCCCACACACACGACGTACTTAAAGGAGTTTTGGTAGCACTCACCTGGATCCATTACACAACATTACGTATGAGATGCTGCACAACTCGATGACTACAACGACGACGAATATACCTGTGGATGATAGCTGCTATAAAACCCCCAGTTGACAAAAAAAAAAAAAAATGAAAAAACCCGATAACAAAATAGTATGTAAGATGTGGTGGCAAGTGCGCACTTGTCAAATGAAGGGGGAGGTGAACCGGGGGTTTGATTAATGATCTCCAGTAATAACTGTGCTGCTCATAAAAATAATAGCACACAATCTTCTATAGCCAAGAAAGAGCCAAGGGAAGTTTTAAGACCGTCTTTGTTGAATGTGTTGACACCTCTCCTGATGCTATTTCCAGGGCTGCTTCTGTCTGTCTGTTTCTGATGTACATAGAGCATACTGATTGACAAGAATTCATAACTTCAAATACTTGCAAGTAAGTATTGTACACACACAATTACGGGCGCGCCTGTTAGTTCCTATTTTGATCAGACAGCAAATTTTTTTTTTCTTTATGTGTATGTAGATTTCTCCTATCTGGGTTTTCTCATTCAAATACCATTCTTCACGCACCCAACCACAAGAAAATTAATTAAATCAGAACATGCATACCTCGAAACTATTCATTTTTTGTCACATTTCTCGCTGCGGACAATAATGTTAATATAAATTCCTGTGAACTTTCGACCCTATATAAGGATTGATAAAGTATAGAAATGTCAATGGACTATCCGCGCTACGAAACGAATTAAAGTAATTGGCTACGAAGGTGAAGGCCCAAGTTTTTGAATTCATCTATATAATTTAGCCATAGCATTCTTCTTTGTTTCTGTGACGGAAGTTCTATTATGTTTGGAAGACGGCGAACTAGAAGGAAAATCGGATCATCATTACAGAGAGAGGCTCAATCCGATGACGATAAACGAAGCCTGGGAAAGATTGCTGAACTCCAATTGACAAAAAAAAGAAACAAACAAATGGATCCATAGAGAAGAGCACTTGCAACAGTTACCGCCAATAAAGAAATGGTTAAAAAGCATTTGTAACAAGGAGAGATGATGAATATATTCCCTCATTAGGGAAGCAGCTATTAAAGAGATTTTAAGATATGTGATTAAAGTTACATCACATCCATAAATACAGTTGCAGTTGCAAAGATTAAAAAGAGCGGCCGTGGTTTCACGGTTTGGGTGGCATATCGTCACCTCGAGTACTATTCTTCCTCTGCAAACTCTTTTTTTTTCAATTAAACAATTGAATTATTTTCATTTGTCATACTTGATGTATAAAAGTGCATATCTTATTTTTAAATCAATTTTTAGTCAATTATTTTGATTTATTCTGGACTCACCTTATCTTTATTTGTAAGGTAGAGAAACATCAAAATCTTACTTATCATTATACAGAATGAATTTATGTATGAATGTATATTTTTATTTCAGCCTCTTTGGCCTTGAAATTGACTTTACACATTTCACATTGCATTTATCCTTACTTTTACATGTTATAATATTTACATAATATTTTGAATCCTATTTTGCTTTATCCTATACTTATATTTATCTTAACTATGCTATTCTTTTGTCTACTTAATATCTTAACCTAATTCTTTCATGTTTACAGAATGAATTTATTATAACGTAAATCATTTATAACGTTCATCTTTTACTACAAAGAATGGTATTACTATGTAATATTTATCGCAGTCTGTTGAATTTTTGATCTATGAATTGTAAGGACCAGTAATTACTATTTATGAAATTGTACTAGTTAGTCTATTTTTCTTTTATTTTTATTTAATAATTCTCTTAAACCCACACATAAATCGATACTGATATTCTGTTTGTATTAATCATAGTTTATATTAAATTGCGGAAAAATAAATTTTCCCCCTTTTTAAAATTTTTCGATGGCTTCTATCATTTGATTTAAAAGCAAACAACTTAAAATTTTGAGGAAGATAATTTTCAATTTTTTAGTCAGTTTCTTTCTGTAGCCATATAAATAACAATAAGATTAATTAAAAAGAAAAAAATTAAAAATTAAAAAATGCTAATATTATAAATTTCAGTAAGAATTAAAAAAAGTTCCCTAATTTGTATAGAATATGAGCTTAAGTATAAAAATGGGGAATTTTCTACAATAGGGACAAATAATTTGTTTATTAGTGTTAAAAAATTCTCAATATTATATAAATAGTAAATATTATATAAATGCTATTACAACATTACTAAATAGTTATTACAGTTAAATTCATATTCTGAATGTTTAATATTTACATAGATAATTCACAGTTTACAATTTGTTTGTATTTGTGTTTGGCCTGAACGGGAAACTAAGGACGTTACACAGATGTTATTTCTGAAGTAGTAGTAGTGAGCATTTGCGTGTTGACTATCATTGATTTGTTGGCCTGCGTTACAATATATTTTTGGACTTTTATTAATGTATTATATTGTTAAATAAAACTGATAATTTAGTACCTTTTTTTGACTCGTAAAACATTTTTTAATAAACGTTCCAAACCAGCTTGTTTCCATACTTAAATTATACCTTTTATTACATAGATTATAACTTTTATTATATAGAGTCTAAAATTTCATGAGAAACTTTTTAAAAAAAAGATACAGTTTAGGGATAGCATCTTAAGTGGTACCGTTTTAACTTTTGGTACCTTTAATGGTACCATTTTATATTATTCCATTCTTTCCATAAAAATAGCATAAGAACGGATATTTTCTTCATTCGAATATAACATAAATTTGAACAGAATTTTTTTTTTAAATAAAAGACAATTATTTATTTCGACTACAGTTTAAGAACACAGGATTTCAATTAAAACGTAACAGTTGATATTTCATCTACAAGAAAAATTAATTCAGAACATGCACATCTCGAAATTATTCATTTTTTGTCACAACATTTCTCGTTGTGGATAATAGTAATGGCATAAATTCCTGTTAAATAGGAGCTTTCGATCGTATATAAGGATTAATTAGACATGGAATTGTCAGTGAACTATCCGTGCTGTGGTTAAGGTAATTAGCTACGACGGCGAAGGCCCCGGGTTCGAATCCTGGTTATAATATATATATTCTCCTTTGTTCTGTAGCGGGAAGGTTCATTTGTATGAAAAGGGGGACGCTTACGGAGGAGGACACAATCGCGGGCTTCCTTCGGATTCATTATTACGAGAAGCTGCAACCCGACGGCAACCTGGGGATAACGGCTGAACCCCAGTTGACAAAAAAAATAAAGCAAACAGTTAGGAGGTAATGGTGTGTAATTTGTTACGCGGAGCGGGCGGCTTGATGTTGAGGTGGCACTTTTAACTAAGTGTGCCATAGGATGAAAGGAAATTTCACAGCACTGATGATAACACCTTGGAGTGTGTGGTGCCGAGGAGAAGGAAGAAATTCTGAGAGCAGTTGTTAACTTGTTAAGTTGCGCCAGGAGGAACGGAGAAATTCGGAGTGCGTGCATTTATCGAACGCCCGAGGAGGACACGTAGAAATTCGCAGCGGTCAGTTAATTTCTAAGTGTGCCAAAATGAGAATTGCAGGTGCCAAAATGAGAATTGCAGGTGCCAAAAGAAAAATGTCTTTGTTGATTGGGCTTCCATCTAATGAAAGTTCCTTCGGTCTTCTTCCGGGGCTACCTCTAATGGTGCTAGAGCCCGGCCGATTGTCGGGAACTGAGGATAAATCTTCGGTAACTTACAAGTAAGTGTTGTTACATTAATTACGGGCACCTGTTGTTAGGATAGTTCCTATTTTGACCAATCAAACGGCAATTTTTTTTTCTTTTTATATGTATATTTCTCCTTTCTCCGTTCACACACCATTTTTTACGCGTCGAACCACAAAAAAATTAATTAAATCAGAACATGCATACCTCGAAACTTTCATTTCTAAGTTCTACTGCGTTTGGGAGACGGCGAATTAGGTGGAACATCGGATCATCATTACAGAGAGGCCCAATCCGATGACGATAAACGAATCCCTGGAAAGCTGCTGAACTACGATTGACAAAAAAAAAAAAAAAAAAAAGAAACAAACATATGGATCCATAGAGAAAAGTACGCGAAAGTTGTCGCCAATAAGGAAATGAATAAAAATCATTTGTTCAAGGAGAGTATTCAAGGCGTCTGCAGTTGGGCTGAAACTTTGTGCATTAGTAGATTGTTTATGAATATATTCCCCCATTAGAAAGGCAGATGGTCAAGAAATTTTAAGATATGTGATTAAAGTTACATCACACTCATAAATACAGTTTCATCAGTTTTGGGTGGCATATCGTCACCTCGAGTTCTATTCTTCTTCTCCAAACTTTTTCTTTTTCAATTAAACAATTGAATTATTTTCATTTGTTATACTTGATATATAAAAGTGCATATTTTATTTTTAAATTAATTTTTAGTTAATTATTTTAGTTAATTATTTATTTATAGACTTTATCTTTATTTGTCGGATAGAGAAACATCAAAATCTTACTTATCATTCTACAGAATGAATTTATGTATGTATGTATATTTTTATTTCAGCCTCTTTGGCCTTGAAATTGACTTTGGTTTTACATTGCACATTCGCATTGCATTTATCCTTGCTTTTATTTATAATATAATATTTACATAATATTTTGTATCCTATCTTGCTTTATCCTATACTTATATTTATCTTAACTATGCTATTCTTTTGTCTATTTAATATCTTAATCTAATTCTTTCATTTTGTTTCATGTTTATTTGTTACTCTTTTCTTTTTAGACCTGCCTTATCTCTTCTTTCTCTTCTCCTTGTCTCTCTTTATCTTTCTTTCTCCTTTCTATTCGCCTAAGCCATTTTACCGCTTCTTTCCAGCCTTCCTCACTCAGTATCTCTTCCAGACTTGCATATGTTGTCTCCATCTCTCTACAGTCTCTCCAATGCTCTAATGTTCCCTTCCCATCCTCGCATAGTTGACATTTCCGTTCTTCTTTGCTCTCCCAAAATTTATTTCCATTTTCTAAGGTATCGCATCTTGTTCTGGCTATTATCTTCTACTCTCCATTTTTCCTTCTCTCCTTCAGGTATTTTGGTAATTCTCTTGTTACCAGATACTTATACTTCCAATTGTATCTCGTCTTCTGAATTCTATTCCACTGTCTTTGTCTTTGTATTTCCGCTTCTCTTTTCCTTAGTATTTTCCCCGCTAGTTTCCCTTCTTTCTACAATTGTTCTACTCCTATCTGGCTAAAACCACACGTTTTGAAGTGATCTTGCCTTTCCCTTATTCTTTTTTGGCTCCCTTTTCCTGCTTTCATTTCTTTTATGCATTCTTTTACTATTCCTGCCTCTCTTTCTCTTTCTTTCCTTCCTTCCTTCACTCTACCGCTCTTTTTGCCAATCTAATCTTCAATTTCTCTCTTTTCGTTTCCTCCATGATTATATAGTCTGATGTCCTGCTGTCCAGCCCAAGCGTCCATTTAATATATTTTCTTTGTATTCTCTCTAATTTCTCGCTTTTTTTGTCCATCCCCATACTTCTGCTCCATAGGCCAGGATTTCCACGATTAGACTGTCGAATATCTTCATTCTCCTCTCATAATCGTCTCTAAACATTCTCTCTCCTATTCCCCATGCATGTCTCATTACCACATTCGCTTTCTTTGCCACATATTTTATGTGTTCATTGTACTTGCCGTTACTCTCAAGTCGGTACCCCAGATATGTGAATTCAGTAACCTGTTCTATTGTCTTACCTTTCCAATTCCATGTTCTCTTTCTTTTTCCTTCCCCTTCCTTTCCCAAATACCATCATCTTGGACTTGCTCTCATTTAGTACCAGCTTTTTCCTGTCTAGATATTTCTCCAGCCTTCTCATCATTTCCTTCATCGCTTTTTCTTCGTTTGCCAGTAGGACTATGTCGTCTGCGTATGAAAGTGTCCAAAACTTTTCTTTCCCTACAACCACCCCCCTTTCTTGTCCCTTTTTAAACTCTTTTTCTATGTCCGCTATGAAAATCCTTCTTCTGTCCAGAATTCCCTTGACATCTCTTCACCCACCTTGATCTTACTCCGTGTATATTTCTCTTGTCCTATTCACTAAGCCTTTACTAATACCTGCCTTTTCCATTGTTTCCNCGTTACAATTTACATGACGATTGTATAAATAATATATTAATTATTCGAGCAAATCAAGAACAAAATGTTTACTTTTCTCTCGTATACTCGTTTTTAACCATTACTACATTTATACGTTGTTATCCCTTATTATTAATAATTATTTCTAATACTAATTCATCGTTGTATCTCCCACGCTACATTCCGACATAATTCAGTTTATTGTTCGATATTAAGAAAAGTATGTGCAATAAATAAATAAAATTTATGCTACTATAAATTATAATGAATGTTTCGTTATATTATTAAAAAATTAATCCAAATTTACTATTATAAACAATCGAAATCCACAACAATATTTTGAATAGCATGATATGTCCGAATATTAATAAGAGTCACTATACGTAGAAAATGAAAAATGGGTTTTCGTCAGTAAAGTGTATATACCGGTATTAAAACCGATTTCCCAAATACCAGTGTAATACCTAAACCTCACAATATTTCGGTTCCAGTTTACCGGTATAATACCTAAACCTCAAAATATTTCGGTTTTCAGTCTCTGTTTCAGATAGTCCTGCATAGTCGAATTTCTCTATAAATTCCCAGAAGTTCGTAGCAATGTGCTCTTCCATATCACTTCCACCGTTTGCCATTACGATTTACTGTTTCTGTCCGAAAAAGGTTCGAAAATCTTCACAAATCTTCTGCCTTTATCACTTTGCACTAATCAAACGCTGAACACCTTTCATTAAGTTTAGTCGCAGTTTACTGGGTCTGGGCCCATAACCTGTAGGAAATGTAGTGAAAATATAAAAAACTTCTGTGGGGAACGAAACGAATGGTTTATTTAATGAACTAATGTGTGATACAACAAGGTAGTCACGCGGCAAGGACTGGCAAAGAACTGAACTCTCTGCTCGGCATGGTCCGGTCCGTAACTAAAGAAAATAGTGGGAAGAAGACAGGAAACAGCTGTCAACCGTTGCACCTCACAAAGTCATTTGCAATCGGCTAACACTGCTGGATGATCAAGTCGTTGTATTTCAACAATAACTATTCGGTTACACTGGCAGATGTAACTGGTTACGGGCGCCGGTAAGAACGGTTCTTATTTTGATCGAATAGCAAATTTTAGCAAATACATATAGCAATATTTAGCTAATATGTCTAGATTTCCTCTCTGCGCTTCAGATTTACATACTATTTTCATTTCAATGAAACTTGTTTTCGAAAAATTGATTACTACTTATCCACAGTGCGAAGCGCTGCTATAGAGTTGCTATACACGTTTGTTTCTTTTATTAAATCACACGCTGTACAAACTTGGCAGTGTTGGATTTGGTATTGCTTTCGTTCAGGCAATCAATATATACACATGAATGTGTAAATGAAAAGTAAAATGCAAAAGGTCAGGGACAATTCATATCATTCTTAGATAGAATAGGTAATTATTTTC
>NW_025108984.1:867206-893199 GCF_011392965.1 Frieseomelitta varia
TGAATGTTCCAAACTAGCTTGTTTCCATATTTAGATTATAACTTTTATTATATAAAGTCTAAAATTTCATGAGAAACTTTTTAAAAAAAAAGATACCATTTTAACGATAGCATCTTAAGTGGTACCGTTTTAACCTTTGATACCTTTAATGATACCATTTTATATTATACCATAAAAATAGCATAAGAACGGGCATTTTCTTCATTCAAATATAACATTTGAACAGAATTTTTTTTAAAATAAATATTTGAACTGAATTTTTTTTAAAAATAAGAGACAATCATTTCTTTCGACTACTATATAAGAACATATGATTTCATTTAAAACATCACGGTTGATATTTCATCTACAAAAAAACTAATTAATTCAGAACATGCACATCTCGCAACTATTCATTTTTTGTCACAACATTTTTCGTTATGGGCAATAGTAATGGTATAAATTCCTGTTAAATAGGATCTTCCGATTCTATATAAGGACGAATAAGATATAGTACTTCCATAGAACTATCAGCGCTGTGGTTAAGGTAATTAGCTACCACGGCGAAGGCCCAGGTTCGAATCCTGGCTATAATATTTCTCTCCTGTTCTGAACGGAAGTACTCAATGGAATTAATGGAAGAATACGAGCTTGTAGGGGGGAGACCCTTCTTTCCTCTCTTCTTCGCTCCTCTACAAGATGAATTCAGCATTACCGAGAGGCCCCTAACCCGACGACAACAACACTTTAGGATAAACTGACTTTGGATCCAGTTGGCGAAGAATGCAAGAAGCAAGAATGGTATATAAAAACGGCCGGGTGCTTTCCTAAAAGTTGCCAGCCTACCATTGAAGGAGTAGGGTAAAGCAGTACAATTGTTTCCAAGAAACTGTCTGCTATGGGAGGAGAAGGGGAAAAAAGTCTTCAAAAAAGCATGTGGAAAGTTAAAATGGCGCGGAGGACGAAGTTATTTCGCTGAGCAGCTTCACCACAACCTGCCCGAAGAGGAAAAACACAAGGAAACTTTCAGAGAGAGCGCAACCCCCATAGAAAGAAAAGACCGCAAGATGGAAAAAGTGTGTAGATTCAAGTAGGAAAAGGAAAAATTTCGATGCACTTATAATCTAAGTGTGCGTGGAGAACTCAAAAATTCCATTAAGTGTGCACTATCAGTGTGTATACCAAGGAAGAGCCGCATAGGGAGCAATCGTCATCAGTGGTGGTCGGGCATCGAAGTGATGAAGTTTTCAGAAACACCATCTTCTCGTATCTTCCTCATGGTTAACAGGTGCGACTGTTGCGAATAGGGAGAAATATACCTCTAATATAGGCTTAAGTACTTTCAGTGAGGAAATGGTAGCTAGTTACAGGGCGCACAGAGGGATGATAGTTCTTATTTTGACCAGACGAACGGCTATTTTTTTTTTTTTTTTTTTATATACATATACTATTTTTTACGCGTTCAATCACGAAAAAATTAAATCAGAACATGCATACCTCAAAACTATTCATTTCATGTTACAATATTTCTCGCTGTGGACAACAATGTTAATATAAATTCCTGTGAACTTTCGATCCTATATAAGGATTGATAAAGTATAGAAATGTCAATGGACTATCCGAGCTACGAAACGAATTAAAGTAATTAGCTACAAAGGTGAAGGCCCAAGTTTTTGAATTCTAGCATTAGCATCCTTCTCTGTTTCTGTGACGGAAATTCTACTACGTTTGGCAGACGAATTAGGAGGAACATCGGATCATCATTACAGAGAAGCTCAGTCCGATGACGATAAACGAAGCCTGGGAAAGATTGCTGAACTCCAATTGACAAAAAAAAGAAACAAACAAATAGATCCATAGAGAAAAGCACTTGCAACAGTTGCCGCCAATAAAGAAATGGTTAAAAAGCATTTGTAACAAGGAGAGATGATGAATATATTCCCTCATTAGGGAAGCAGCTATTGAAGAGATTTTAAGATATGTGATTAAAGTTACATCACATCCATAAATGCAGTTGCAGTTGCAAAGATTAAAAAGAGCGGTCGTGGTTTCACGTTTTGGGTGGCATATCGTCACCTCGAGTTCTATTCTTCCTCTGCAAACTTTTTTTTTTCAATTAAACAATTGAATTATTTTCATTTGTTATACTTGATGTATAAAAGTGCATATCTTATTTTTAAATCAATTTTTAGTCAATTATTTTGATTTATTTCTAGACTATATCTTTATTTGTTAGGTAGAGAAATTTCAAAATCTTACTTATCATTATACAGAATGAATTTATGTATGTATATATATTTTTATTTCTGCCTCTTTGGCCTTGAAATTGACTCTGATTTTTACATTGCACATTTCACATTGCATTTATTCTTACTTTTATATATTATAATATTTACATAATATTTTGTATCCTATTTTGCTTTATCCTATACTTATATTTATCTTAACTATGCTATTCTTTTGTCTACTTAATATCTGAACTTAATTCTTTCATTTTATTTCATGTTTACAGAATGAATTTATTATAACGTGAATCGTTTATAACGTTCATCTATTACTACAAAGAATGGTATTACTATGTAATATTTATCGCAGTCTGTTGAATTTTTGATCTATGAATTGTAAGAACCAGTAATTGCTATTTATGAAATTGTACTAGTTAGTCTATTTTTCTTTTATTTTTAGTTGTTAATAATTCTCTTAAACCCACACATAAATCGATACTGATATTCTGTTTGTTTTGTATTAATCATAGTTTATATTAAATTGCGGAAAAATAAATTTTCCCCCTTTTTAAAATTTTCCCATGGCTTCTATCATTTGATTTAAAAGCAAACAACTTAAAATTTTGAGGAAGATAATTTTCAATTTTTTAGTCAGTTTCTTTCTGTAGCCATATAAATAACAATAAGTTTAATTGAGAAGAAAAAAATTAAAAATTAAAAAATGCTAATATTATAAATTCCAGTAAGAATTAAAAAAAGTTCCTCAGTTTGTATAGAATATGAGCTTGAATATAAAAATGGGGAATTTTCTTCAATAGGGACAAATAATTCGTTTATCGGTGTTAAAGAATTCTCAATATTATATAAATAGTAAATATTATATAAATGCTATTACAACATTATTAAACAGTTATTACAGTTAAATTCATATTCTGAATGTTTAATATTTACATAGATGATTCACAGTTTACAATTTCTTTGTATTTGTTTTTGGACTGTACGGGAAACTAAGGACGTTACACAGATGTTATTTCTGAAGTAGTAGTAGTGAGCATTTGCGTGTTGACTATTACTGATTTGTTGGGCTGCGTTACAATATATTTTTGGACTTTTATTAATGTATTATATTGTTAAATAAAACTGATACCTAATAATTTAGTACCTTTTTTCGTCTTGTAAAACATTATTTAATAAACGTTCCAAACTAGCTTGTTTCCATACTTAAATTATATCTTTTATTACATAGAATATAACTTTTATTATATAGAGTCTAAAATTTCATGAGAAACTTTTTAAAAAAAAGATACATTTTAGGGATAGCATCTTAAGTTGTACAGTTTTAACTTTTGGTACCTTTGATGGTACCATTTTATATTATTCCATTCTTTCCATAAAAATAGCATAAGAACGGATATTTTCTTCATTCGAATATAACATAAATTTGAAAAGAATTTTTTTTTAAATAAAAGACAATTATTTATTTCGACTACTGTTTAAGAACACAGGATTTCATTTAAAACGTCACAGTTGATATTTCATCTACAAAAAAAATTAATTAATTCAGAACATGCATATCTCGAAACTATTCGTTTTTTGTTAAATACAGTTACACTTGAAAAGATTGAAAACAGCAGCCGTGGTTTCACGTTTTGGGTGGCATATCGTCATCTCGGGTTCTATTCTTCTTCCCCAAACTTTTTTTTTTCAATTAAACAATTGAATTATTTTCATTTATTATACTTGATGTATAAAAGTGCATATATTATTTTTAAATCAATTTTTAGTCAATTATTTTGATTTATTTCTAGACTTACCTTATCTTTATTTGTTAGGTAGAGAAATTTCAAATTCTTACTATCATTATACAGAATGAATTTATGTATGTATGTATATTTTTATTTCAGCCTCTTTGGCCTTGAAATTGACTTTTCACATTGCATTTATCCTTACTTTTACATGTTATAATATTTACATAATATTTTGTATCCTATTTTGCTTTATCCTATACTTATATTTATTTTAACTATGCTAGCCTTTTGTCTACTTAATATCTTAACCTAATTCTTTCATTTATTTCATGTTTACAGAATGAATTTATTATAACGTAAATCGTTTATAACGTTCATCTATTACTACATAGAATGGTATTACTATGTAATATTTATTGCAGTCTGTTGAATTTTTGATCTATGAATTGTAAGGACCAGTAATTACTATTTATGAAATTGTACTAGTTAGTCTATTTCTCTTTTATTGTTAGTTGTTAATAATTCTCTTAAACCCACACATAAATCGATATTCTGTTTGTATTAATCATAGTTTATATTAAATTGCGGAAAAATAAATTTTCCCCCTTTTTGAAATTTTTCGATGGCTTCTATCATTTGATTCAAAGGCAAACAACTTAAAATTTTGACGAAGATAATTTTCAATTTTTTAGTCAGTTTCTTTCTGTAGCCATATAAATAACAATAAGTTTAACTAAAAAGAAGGAAATTGTTCGTCAAAAAATAATCGAATCCCAGTTGATGGCGTGCCGCCTTAGAACGTGGTTACGTAGTGAAAGTATATTTAAAAATTATACTTTACAGTTTCATACGACTATTTATTTGTACAGCACACGACTTCTACTCCGGAACTTAGGGATCTAATATTATAAAATATAGTATTACAGATTATATATTATAATATTAATATATAATCAATATTACAGATTAATTAATAATATTAATATATAATAACATCACAGATATTATTATTATTAGATTATAGATATTATAATACTAGCTTATGCCTGCTGCAACGCTGCACTATTCCTGCATGTGGATTCTTTCTGCTACGCTTGTGTATCCTATTTCTATTTTCGTTCCTGGACAACTCGTACGTGATTAATTCCTAACAACATTAACATCGAACCATTGCCGCTGTTGTTAATCTCTTCAACTGCATCTTATGCGTGTGATTATATCTTAATTTAAATCACAAATAACTTAGACTCTCTTGAGTATCATCTACATGGCATGTAATCTTAAACAGGACATACATATGACTCTAACCGTGTACAAAGTTTCAGCAGATATGAACGTCTTGTAAGTAAGTATGCACTTTCCTTGTAAATAAGTATGCCAGAGGACGAAGAAAAATTTGCAGCAGCATTCCAAGTATGTCGAGAAACACGAAGAAATTCGGAAAAACACTCTCTAAGTGTGCGAGGGGACACGTAAAATTCCATTAAGTGCTACTGTACTAACTGCATTATGAAGGAAAGCAAGATATTTTAAGAACAGAGAGACGTAACTCGTCAACTATGGAGGATCGAACGTACGAAATTCCATGATCTTTCGTCACATCTCACTAAATATTAATAGGATATCGACACTTAGAACATAGGAAATATTTATGGACTAATGGACCTATAGTATTTATATCTATTTGGTTACACTGATATAACTGGTTACGGGCGCCGGTAAGAACGGTTCCTATTTTGACCGATCGAATAGCAAATTTTAGCAAATACATATAGCAATATTTAGCTAATATGTCTAGATTTCCTCTCTGCGTTTCAGATTTACATACTATTTTCATTTCAATGAAACTTGTTTTCGAAAAATTGATTACTACTTACCCACAGTGCGAAGCGCTGCTATAGAGTAGCTATATACGTTTGTTTCTTTTATTAAATCACACGCTGTACAAACTTGGTAGTGTTGGATTTGGTATTGCTTTCGGTCAGGCAATCAATATATACATATGAATGTGTAAATGAAAAGTAAAATGCAAAAGGTCAGGGACAATTCATATCATTCTTAGATAGAATAGGTAATTATTTTCAAGTAATTTATTATTCTGGTTAAGTGACAGAAAAGTCGAAAATTTGAAATCACGGTATTCATTAAAGCGTGTCTCGAAAGAACAGTCGGGTCACCGGAGTTTTTAAAATTACCGAAACTTTCGGAACTCCCGATGCACTCAGGCACTCGTTCTGAATTGGAGAAAATACCGAGATCCATTGCGACTCTACAATTTTAGGATTTTACACATCTTTAATACGTATCAAATTATATGAATGAATGCACTTGAAAACATGAATCGAAAAAGTTACGGAATTTTTTAATAGACAAACGAAATTATGTCGCGAGAAATGTCATCCTTGCGATGCAAAGGATAAACGTGGACTGTAGAACTTCTATAAAAAAAAGGTTCTTACATTATAAATTCTCTTAAGAATTAAAAGAGGTTTCTTAGTTTGAATAGAAATAAGAGCTTAAGTATAGAAATAGAAATTTTTCCACAATAGGCTCAAATAATTCATTTATCAGTATTAAAAAAATTCTCGATATTATAATAAATATAGAACAGTAATCAATAAATATTGTTACAACAATACTAAATAGATATTACAGTTAAATTCATATTCTAAATGTTTAATATTTGCATAGATAATTCACAGCTTACGTTTGTATTTGTTTGTGGTTTGTTTGTATTTGTTTGTGGACTGAACAGGAAACTAAGGACGTTACACAGATGTTATTTATAAAGTAGTAGTAGTGAGCATTTGTGTGTTGACTAATACCATTGATTTGGTAGTCTACGTCACAATGTAGTTCAATTTGAACTTTTATTAATATGACATTATATTATTAAATAAAACTGATACCTAATAATTTGGTACTTTTTTTGTCTCGTAAAACATTTTTTAATGAACGTTCCAAACTAGCTTGTTTCCGTATTTAGATTATACCTTTTATCACATAGATTATAACTTTTATTATATAGAGTCTAAAATTTCATGACAAACTTTTTAAAAAAAAGATACCATTTTAGGGATCTTCTTTTTAAAAAGCTTTTAGAGCATCTTAAATGGTACTTTTAATCTTTGATACCTTTAACGATACCATTTTATATTATACCATTCTTTCCATAAAAATAGCATAAGAAGGGACATTTTCTTCACTCAAATATAACATTTGAACAGAATTTTTTTAAAAATAAAAGACAATTATTTATTTCTTCTTTAAGAACATCTGATTTCATTTAAAACATCACGGTTGATATTTCATCTACAAAAAAACTAATTAATTCAGAACACGCGCATCTCGAAACTATTCATTTTTTGTCACAACATTTTTCGTTATAAACAATAGCAATGGTATAAATTCCTGTTAAATAGGAACTTTCGATACTATATAAGGACTGATAAGATATAGTACTTCCATAGAACTATTAGCGCTGTGGTTAAGGTAATTAGCTACCACGGCGAAGGCCCCAGGTTCGAATCCTGGCTGTAGTATTTCTTCTTTGTTCCGAGACTGACGCACACGCCACGAATAGGGGAGACAATGAGCTGCGGGAAAAGGGGGGGCGAAAGACACCTCCACCGCAGGATTGAGGAAAATCAACATCACAACACAGATAAGGGCCGCCTTACCTGACGACAACAAAATCCTGGGGAAAGCTGGCTTGACCCAGTTGGCCAAAAATCCAAGCAAGCACAATGGTGGGTCTATAACGGGTGGTACATCATCTAGTGATGCCTGCCTGTTGACAGTAAGAGAGAGATTATAAAAACCAGCCACAGCAAACCCTTTCTTCTTACTTTCTAATGCGCTCCGGGCGGACGGAGAAAAATTCTTCGAATGCATTTGACTAATTAATGCCGAGGAGGACGAGAGTTAATAATTCGCCGAGCAGTTTCTCACCACAAAACTGCTCGAAGAGCAACGAAAGAAATTTCGGAGAGTATTAAGTGAAACATTGCGCGAGGGTGGACGAAGGAAAAGGAAAAAGTTGCACTTACAATTCTAAGTGTGCGGGGAGAACTCAAAAATTCCAATTAAAAGTGTGTGTGCACGATCAGTGCATACCAGGAAGAGCCGAGAGAGAGGAGGCGGCAGTTCAGTCGTCAACATTGGTCGGGTACTGAACAAAATGAAGTTTAAAGAGCCTAACCTCCCGTGTCTTTCACACAAATATCAGGTGCGCTGTTTCGAACTTAGAAGGAATCTACAGTCTCTTCAATACTTCCAACGGAAAAGAGTTAGTTACGGGCGCTTGTAGGCGGTAGTTCTTATTTTTGAACAGTCGAACGGCTATTTTCTGCTTTTTTTTTTTTTTTGCATATGTAGATTTTACCATCTGCGTTTTCTCGTTCACATACCACTCTTTGCGCGTCCAACCACAAAAAAATTAATTATACCAGACCATTCCTCGAAACTATTCATTTTTTGTTACAACATTTTTCGCTGCAAACAGTAATGGTAATATATATAAATTCCTTGTGAACTTTCGAGCCTATATAAGGATTGTGCTGAGAAAAACGAAGAAATTAGGAAAAATCACTCTTAATTGCCCGAAAGAGGATGAATGAAGAAATTTGATGAAGCGCTTTAAACTGTTTTAATTTATTATTATATATGAACGTTTACTTGATTTAATTTTGATTTTAATGTAATTTATCTCAACATTATAAAACAATATAGAAATCAAGCAGTGACTTACAACGATTTATTTTTTTTTTATTACGTTTCATGATAGTTTTAAATGAAATATACGCGGAAATTTCTTTTTTTTTACAAAGAACAAAATATTTCTAGCTTATAATAATCGCATTTTCACTCGAAATTACTTCCGTCAATTTTTATAATTTACCGAACAAGCATAGCGTTACTTTTGATCCGTAATCGACAATATTTCATTTCCAATTAATCATTCCAAATTGATATCTTGTTGTTTTAATGAAATTNGCTGAGGAATTTTTTGACGAAAATGACTATACACTTAAATCTTGAATAGATTTGAATTACACGAGTGCATGATACATCAACAGTTTATCCAATCTTTCTTTCGATTTCATGGAGCCTTGATGTTTCTCTCCTTCGATGTTCTGAAGAAATGAGTGAACCGAGCAGATGTGACAGCCGGCGATTCTTAAAATGGTACCTCTTTCAATAACAAACGTGTAGTGAGGACGTTTATTATGCGAGGAATACTACAGAGTATAAAGTGACTCTTGTTAATTGATTCAAAAGAAATCCCATCATAGCAATATAACGTCGCGTGGATATGTGAGATTTGTCATTATATACTGACATCTGTCCTGTGTTGGGGTAAAAATGGTTGTATGCATACAGCATATCTACAAGTAAACGGAAAACGAGAAAGGTCGGTATTGGCGGGATTGCCTTTTAACCTCTTGCACTGGAATGACGTGCTACGCACGTCGAGAATTTTTTGTCCCAAAATTGTAATATTTTCTCAGTTATAAGTATATTTAAGTATAACCCAGGCAAAACAAATAATAAATTCATTACTTCTCAATAATTTCTATCCAGTGATATACCGACGAGTTAAAAAAGAAAGTGACGAATTGTTGTATACGGTTTGGTCACTCGTTATGGTCCGCAATCAGTTGCCAGCGCAAGTTATAACCTCTTGCACTGGAATGACGTGCCACGCACGTCGAGAATTTTTTGTCCCAAAATTGTAATATTTTCTCAGTTATAAGTATATTTAAGTATAACCCAGGCAAAACAAATAATAAATTCATTACTTCTCAATAATTTCTATCCAGTGATATACCGACGAGTTAAAAAAGAAAGTGACGAATTGTTGTATACGGTTTGGTCACTCGTTATGGTCCGCAATCAGTTGCCAGCGCAAGTTATAACCTCTTGCACTGGAATGACCTGCCATGCACGTCGAGAATTTTTTGTCCCAAAATTGTAATATTTTCTCAGTTCTAAGTATATTTAAGTATAAGCCAGGCAAAACAAATAATAAATTCATTACTTCTCAATAATTTCTATCCAGTGATATACCGACGAGTTAAAAAAGAAAGTGACGAATTGTTGTATACGGTTTGGTCACTCGTTATGGTCCGCAATCAGTTGCCAGCGCAAGTTATAACCTCTTGCACTGGAATGACCTGCCATGCACGTCGAGAATTTTTTGTCCCAAAATTGTAATATTTTCTCAGTTCTAAGTATATTTAAGTATAAGCCAGGCAAAACAAATAATAAATTCATTACTTCTCAATAATTTCTATCCAGTGATATACCGACGAGTTAAAAAAGAAAGTGACGAATTGTTGTATACGGTTTGGTCACTCGTTATGGTCCGCAATCAGTTGCCAGCGCAAGTCAACTGAGAGTTCTTTTTATATTAACACATCGACTATTTTAATACATAATCATATACAAGATTATGATATATGTGTGTATATATATATGTATATATACGGTGTTCCGCGATTCATGGTCAATCGATTAGAAGATGATTACATTTATTTATATATATTTAATATATTTAATTTAATTATTATTTACATATATTTAATTTAATTTACATATATTTTTTTTATTTTTATTTTATTTTATTTTATTTATTTACATATTTTTATTTTAATTCAGTTTACATATATTTAATTTAATTATTGTATTGGTCACTCGTTATGGTCCGCGAATCAGTCATTACTTGCGCAAGAGGTTAAAGTGTGCACAATCAGTGTACCAATGAAAGGCAGAAGAGAAAAGTTGTCGCCAACATTGTGTTAATGGATCGAATAATAAACACACTGATTATATTAGATTTAATATAAATTATGAAATACATATAATGTTTTACTCTCATTGATTCATTCTGTTGCTGATCAATTCACTGTTGCTTCTCATCTCTCACGTTTCGCGTCTCTCATGTTACTCTCGGGTTCTTCCCGATCACAACTGTTTCTCGTCACCATGCTCGCTCAATTGTTTTCGCATTCATCCCGTCTAACATCGAATCCAGCTCACTTTTTTCGGTTGTTGACAAAACAACTGTTCTCTGTTTTTTTTACATCTCCAATGTATCAGATCACCGTTTCTGTATAAGAATAATCCTGTATAAGCTAAATGATTTTGCATCTCTGGTACTGTCCCACGAAGCATCCGTCTCGCATTTTATTCCTTTCATCGAACTCGTTTTTCCATATTGTATCCTTTTTTTCTCTTGGACGATTGACCAAATCCCAAACTTCATGTCGCTCCAGTGATGCCATTTCATCGTTCATCGCCTTTTTCCAATGTGCCCATTCAAATGATCGTTTCGCTTCCGTTACATTCCCAGGTATTTTTCCATCACTACATTTCATTGCTCTTTTTGCTTTAATTCTCGATGATCTTCTTACACCTCTTTCATTGTCCAGCCTTTCATCCTCTTTCTTGTTTCTTCAAATATTTTTTTTACCTGTATTACTTATGTTTGTCGTATTTCTTGGTCTTCCTACTTTTTTTTGTCGTGGTCGGTTCTTCCACTGCTATGTTGATTTCTTGATTTATTTCTTCTGTAACGTTTTCATCGCTTACTATTTCCATTCTTGCGTCATCATAATCACTGTCTTCTCCTTCACTCATTCTTCCTTCTTCTCTCTCGCTTATTTCATTTCCTTCTCTTTCATTTATTTCTGTAACATCATATTCCTCATCTTCCTCTTCTTCTGGGTTTAATCCAATCACGATTAAATTATTTTGATTGGCATTTTCATTCTTTCTGTTTTCTACACAATTTAATAGATCCGATCCATCTTTCTCCTCATTAAAATCTCACATCACAATCACACATAATATTTTTTGTTTCGGGTGTATATATATATAATACCCGAAACAAAAAAAAATATATTTTATTTAATAATATATATATATATATTTAAAAATAAATATATATTTTTTATATAACAAATATATATATATATATAATATGTTTTATACAAATATATATATATATATATAATATGTTTTATTTTCATTATTTCATTCCTACAAAAATGCCTCTTTTTGTTTTTGAGTCAAACTTTTTTCTTGCTCCTGCCTTTACTTAGTACATATACCTTTACTTAGTACATCCGAACCTTCTCATGTGTTGTACGTTTGGCACTCTTTCATACCAGACTTCATATGGAGTTTTTTCATGTACCCGCGATTTTATTCTGTTTCTTATATATGCAACAGTATGTACTTGCTGCTTCACCCAAAAATCTCAAGTCTAATCTTGCATCTGCCAGCATTGTTCTCACAGTTTCGATAATTGTTCGATTGCATCTCTCGGCTACTCCATTGCATTGTAGAGTCATCGACGAACTTAATTCATGTACAATGCCTCTCTCTTCAATCCAATTTTTTAATGTTTTTCCTAAAAATTCGCCACCATTATCAGATCTTATTCTTTTTAATTTTACCTCAATTTGATTTTCCTTGATAGTGACCAATCTTTTAATTTCTCCCGCAGTTTCACTTTTTTCATTCAATAATCGTACAAATATCATTCTAGAAAAATCATCTATTACTGTTGAAATGTAATTTTTGTTACCATGTGTTGATGGTTTAATCGGACCTATCAAATCGGTATGCCACAATTCCATAATTTCCTTCCCTTCTATGCATTCTATTCTTTTTTCCAATCGCCGGTCATCCCTAATACCAAGTTCTCTCTCTTCATTTGGTTGATTATTTCTTTATGTGCGTGACCCATTCTCTTGTGCCATTTGTCTTCTTCTGTTGATGCTGCTGCAGCTCTCTCATTCGCTAAAAAAGATCTTACATAATACGCATTTTTAATCCTTACCTCAGTCAATTTTATGTCGTCAGGCTCTTTGTATACTAACGCTCCAAATTTATTAAAATTTACATTGTATCCTTGATCTGTTATTTCTGCAACTGAAAGAAGATTTGAGTTTAAATCTGGTACACATAAAACATTTTTTTAGTCGTATATTACTTTTACCGCCGGATTGTTTCACAATGACATCGCTAATACCTTTAGATATTAATTGTTTATTATTTTTGTCCGCGAGACTGATCTACCTTTTCTCTTCAATCATATCATTACACATAAATTCATTCTGAGTCATATGACTAGTAGATCCAGAATCTAATAGCCATAAATGATATCTCTCATTCTCATACTCACCTTTTCTTCCCTCATGATTCTCACTCGCATCATGCAGTCCTATTTTTGTTGAAATTTCGTTTACATTCATTACTGCTTCATCACTGCTTCTCATTGAGATTTCATCTCTTCTTAAGTTTTGTCTTGTATATTTTCCTTGACTTTCCCATTGAAAATTTCCTGTTCGTCCTCTTTTAGTTGATTGTATATTTTGTGACTTCCAACAATTTGCAGCAATGTGGTTGTAACCTTGACAATTAAAACAGCGTTGGTTTCTGCCATGTGTCCTCTCACTCCGCACTTGAAACAACAAATGTCATTTTTAGATATTCCCTTTACTTTTCGTATTAGTTCGTGGCCTTTAAATGATCTTCCTTCTACTTTTCTCATTTCTCTTCTTTGTTCTTCCTTGTTTCAGGGCAAATCTAATATCGATATGTTCTTTTGAATTTCCAAAACTCGAACATTTGAATCGTATTCTGGTCGAAGTCCTCTCAAAATATACATTTTAAGTTCAAATTGTTCGATATTTTCTCCTAACTGTATACATTGATTTGCTAACGATTTTTCTCCATTTTTAAATTCGTTAGCTCGTTAAGCCTTTTGTTCTTTTCAGCCATATCTAATTTTATTTTTGTCCATAATTTACCGGCATTTTTTTTTTCACTGCTGTATTTTAATATTTTATAACCTACTCATGGTGTTAATCATTACCGATCTTGCTCTGTAATTATCGTCGTCCCAATCATTCCATTCTTTCAGTTTTTTCTCGTATTCCGTATCTCCTTCTACTGATTTCTCTCTCGGTTTAACACTTATCAATCACCTTTTTCCATAATTTCCTCGAACGTAAAATGCCTTCAACCATCTCACTTCATAGGAAATAATTTTTGTCGTCGAGTGGTTCGACGGTCGTGGAACGTTTCATGGATCAGACATGTTAAACAAAAATTCACTCGAAGCTTCTCGAAATTTCTATTTTCTTCTTCTTTCCGGAACCACGGACCTCTGCTACCAATTGTGAGTGAATTAAATAAAAAACACACTCTTAATTAATATGTTATATAGATATATAAAACATTAATATGTTATATATTAGATATATATATAATTTATTAATAATATGTTCATATCTTAATTAATATGTTTTATATTATATATATATATATATATAATTTGTTAATAATATGTTTATATATTAATTAATATGTTTTATATTATATATATATATAATTTGTTAATAATATGTTTATATTTTAATTAATATGTTTTATATATATATATAAAACATATTAATATATTATATATTATATATATATAATTTGTTAATAATATGTTTATATCTTCATTAATATGTTTTATATATATATACAATATGTATATATGTATATATTAACATTTATAATTACTTTAACATTAATAATTAATATATATATATATATATAAACATTAATATGTTTTATATATATATATATGTATATATATAAACATTAATATGTTTTATATATATATATATATATATGTATATATATAAACATTAATATGTTTTATATATATATGTATGTATATATTAACGTTTATAATTACTTTAATATTAATAATTAATATATATATATAAACATTAATATGTTTTATATTATATTATATATATATATAATATAATTTATAATTACGTTTATATATACATATATATATAATTTGTTAATAATATGCTTATGTCTTCATTAATATGTTTTATATATATATGTATATATTAACGTTTATAATTACTTTAACATTAATAATTAATATATATATAAACATTAATATGTTTTATATATATATATATGTATATATTAACGTTTATAATTACTTTAACTTTAATAATTAATATATATATATAAACATTAATATGTTTTACATTATATTATATATATATATAATTTGAATAATAACTATCACTTATGAATTCACTTTCTCTCCGATTAATGTCACCTCCCAACTCAGACTCGCAATGAATACTACTCTGCTCGCTTCACACATTAATTAAGAGTGTGTTTTTTCATTTAATTCACTCACACATTGATCGGTCACGAAGTAATGAAGTTTTCAGGACCGTTCTTGTTTCTTATTAATGTTAGTAGAGGCGACGTCTAGGACTTAGGAGAATTTATAGGTAAGAGTACTAATTACAAGCGCCTGTTAGGATAGTTCCTTTTTGACTAGTCGAATAGCTATTTTTTTTTTTTCCTTGAAATACGTAAATTCTCTGGTCTCTACGTTTTCTCATTCGCACACCATTTATGCACCTATGAAAAAATTTAAAATTTCTTGTCCACCTATAAAAAATTTAATTAAATTACAAACAAATGCACACCTCGAAACTATTAATTTTTTGTCACAACAATTCTCGCTGTGAACAATAATAATGGTATAAATTCCTGTTAAATAGGAACTTTCGATTCTATATAAGGACTGATAAGACATAGTACTTTCATAGAACTATTTGCGCTGTGGTTATGGTAACTGGCTACGACTACGGAGGTCCCAGGTTCGATTCCTGGTTCCTAATTACAACCGAAATTTATTTCTTCTTTGTTCTGTGACTGAAGCCGCCCTTGCTAGCTTTATAGGAGAGGGGAGAAAGAGGCTGGTACTGGATAACACCTATTATGTTGGGGAACCACCATTACGAAGAGGAGAACCCCACCGATCTTTGACAAAAAAAAGACTTAGGGGGGAAGAGGAAGCTTTGCTGATGACGAACCCCTAGTTTAATGAGAAATGGGACAAAATGGATGAGCGGGGAGGACAAAAATAGAGAAAGGATGATAAAGGAGGAGGCCCCCTGACCCAGGGGCAACGACAGACATTCTGCCATGACAAAACACAAAAAGGTCCTTCATTTAAAGGGTCCATAGATTGAATAGTTTCGCTAAAACACACACTCACAACATTGTGCCCCAGGAGAACGAAGGAAATTCCGAAAGAGCAACACGAAACCATGCCCGCGGAGGACGAAGAAAAATTTCGCAAAAACAAAACCCACAAACCCAACCTTCTACAATCTCGAAGTGGAGTTTGAAACCGGAGAAAAATTTGTCAACATTACCCAAGTAATGGAGTGTACCCCCACGAAAAAAAGAAAAGTAGGAAAAAAGAAGGAGAGAAGATGAAAAAGATAGTTCTCCTCAACGTGGAGGTTGGGACCTTAGTGTAATAAAGATTTCTGGTCCCTCCTCTCCTCGCCTCTTCGTAATGTTGGTAGGGCGGTGGATGTTTGGGACTTGGGAGAAAATCTCTCTACTACTACCATCAAGTTGAAGGGGAAAGTCAGTTACTAGGCGTGTTTATAAGTAGTTCTTAATTTTGACCTGTCGAACAGCTATTTTCTTTTTTCTTTCTTTTCATTTTTAATATATAGATTTCTCCTATCAGCGTTCTCGCATTCACGTACAATTTGCGTTTAAAAAGTTCCAACTTGTTTTCGAGAAATTGAAGATAACACACACGTGCCATCTTTTTGTCTAGGACTGTGAAAGAGAACACGGTATTCCGATAAAACTGTGGATCGTAAACGATCTTCTAAGGAAATGGAAGATCGTACGTGTCCATTAATAAGAATGTTACAGTCTATTTTATGAAATTTCCCAGCGAAAGATATAAGAAGTACATAGTTGACCACGTATTGACGAGTATTATCGAGCCTGAGTAATTTGGCTCATTCCTGTCTGTTAATGTTAAAAATGTAGACGCCGTACATTTTTTTTTGAAACGTTAAATTTTAATAAAAATAATTGTTGATATCATTATAAAAGAAAGGAAAGAAAACAATTAACTTTATGAACGAATATACTTTTAAAATAGCAATTGAACAATATTTCTTGTATTAACTTTATAAGTATATCGTCTGTTGCAAATAGTTTCAAAATTTCTCTGGTATTGTTTTTTTTTTTGTTCATTTGAAATTATTATTATTTAATTATTATTTATAATAATAATAATAATTATTTATTTATTTTTTAATTATTATTATTATTATTTATTTATTTATTATTATTATATATTTATTTACTATAATTACATTTAACGCAATACAATATATATATTTATAATAAGTTTCAGACAAGCGTAATTAATGATACAACATCATGTATTTGAAACATTTTTAATGATATGAAGGTTTTCGTAAACTGTTCAAATGAAATATATTGTACTTCGTTTGTCACACATATAGCTATTATTTTTAGATAAAATTAATAGTAAAATTAAATAATGAAATAGTAAAATTAACGCAAGAGAGTTACGATAACTTTCAAATAAGAATATATATTATTTAAGTAGTCTTTTTTCAAGTCTGTACGCGGTGAATAATTTATTTTGGATTTTTCATGCGTGGTTTTATTCTTGCAACTTTTCACGCGATCAGAAAATACATTTTTCTATAATATTTCTAACATCGAATTCCTTGAGGGTAAATTTTTTCTACCTAAATTTTCTTATGTAATTTGAAATAAAATTAACAGTTTAGTATTTTTATTTTAGGAATAACATTTCAAATCGTTTGCAAATAATCTTTTATTTGAGTTAATTCATTGAAATAAAATTGTATAATAGACTAGATGTTTATGTTATTGTATATCTTTATAAACACAATTAATGAAATCGAATATTTAAAAAATAACATATTACTCAGTGATCACATATTCGACTCGTTATTACTTTGAAATTAACGTTAGTTTATTCTCTAGTTATGAACAAATAAATCTTTTTTTTTTAATATTTAATTATATGACTATCGAATAGAATAATGTTTTATTATATGTTATTTTTTATTTTGTATTTATTTTTATAAAATTTCTCAGATAAAATATAAAATAAATAAAACATAAAATTTTTATATAAAATTATAAAATAAAATTTTTATAAAATTTCTCAGAGTTCAGTATAAAATTTTAATATGAAATTTTTAATATAAAATTTACCTAATTTTAGAAATCTTTCAATGAATTCACTCGAATGAAACATCATCTTTAATGATTTATTTGATTTGGATGTAAGATGAAGCTGTTTTCCCTATGTTAAATAATAAATTATAAATTAGTGAAAATGATTCATTAATTCAAATCTTCTATCTTTATTTCGACACAAATGACGAACAAATTTATTTCGATTGTTCTGAATTTCCATTATTTCTTCTATTGTGAAAATACCTTACATAAATATGTTCATAACTCGTAACGACTTTTTTTTTCTAGGACTTGTTCCTACTGGCAGATTATTTACACGGGTTTCTTTCATATAAAAAAAAAACAACATGAAACGAACAAACATACATCGAAGGACGAATGTAAATTATTCTTTGTGTAACGATATTTTATTATAATCACGAATTTATTATTTATTTATTTATTATTCATTATTATTTATGTATTATATATTATTGTTATTTATTTATTTATTATTCATTATTATTTATGTATTATATATTATTGTTATTTATTTATTTATTATTCATTATTTATGTATTATATATTATTATTACTTATTTATTTATTATTCATTATCTATTATTATTTTTTATTATTTATTATTATTTATTTATTTATTATTCATTATTATTTATGTATTATATATTGTTATTTATTATTATTTATTTATTTATTATTCATTATTATTTATGTATTATATATTATTATTTATTATTATTTATTTATTTATTATTCATTATTGTTTATGTATTATATATTATTATTTATTATTATTTATTATTTATTATTTAGTCATAGTTTTAATACAAATGTTCACATGTTAAATACATTGTAGTGCAAGGTGTTCCGTTCAATTTTGAGAATGATAAAATATCTCACGCAGGATTGAAGTTGGAAAAACTTAAAAAATGTTTGGACAAAAGCTATTTGATTCCAAAGGGTGCAAATTACATTTTGGTGGATAGAAAAGATATGAAATATTTTCTATCTTATATTATTTATTATCTTATATTTATATTATATTTATTATCTTATATTTTTGCAATTATTCCGAAAACTAAAGGATATCGTCCATTATGTGTACAAGAAACGATAGTTTAGAACCATGTCCTTGACGATATATTTCGCAGCATGAAATTCGTTGAGGTAACTTTTCTCAAAGAGGTTTTAAGATTCTATTTTAATTTTTTTTTTTTTTTTTTAATGGAATTGTATAATTGGATGAATTTATCTGAGAGAAGAAGAGAAAAATATTAATTTATTCATTTCGAATAACCATTGGTTTAGGAGATATATCTCTCGAAGTCTATCATACGAAAGACAAGGAAAGATGTGATCGTCGTGTGTTATGTTGTCCTTTTCCTTCGTACGACTAGGTAACAACTATTATTAGCTAGGTTAGATGATTCGATTCATATTTATGTAGAATGTACAATAGAGAGATTATGTAGAATCGTAAAATAGAGAAAATGCGTAAATTGTTACATCAGTGTTTTTGGACGTGGATGTACGTGTAGCATATTGAATGTTACTACCCAAACGGTACTTCCTAAAGAGAAACAAACGAAAATGTAAACATTGTAAGTCGCGAGACGGACGAAACTGTAGCACAGGTCGAATATTCTCAGTCTTATACAAACTATCGAAAGCGTAACATTTGTGTGAAATACAGTTAAGTTAAAAATGAATTAATATAATAAACGTAATAAATAAATAAATAAATAAAAGTAGGTCGCGAGAAGAAGTTAAATCCAATATTGAAATTAAACAGGAAATATTATTCGGTGAAAATAGTCGAAACAATTAATAGAAGTCGTAAAGTGATCATGAATTTACCAAAAAACAATTATGGAAAAAGTGAAAATTGTGGACAACCGCATTGTTGGAAAGGCACCATAATACGAGTAGTGTCATATTCGAGTTTGACCGCGAGACAAATTAGAGAAGATGTTGAAGTTAGGACAAATGTTAGGAACGAATGCTGTTCGACGTTTTTTTAACCTATTGCGCTAGTAACTGGTTCGCGGACCATAACGAGTGACCAAACCGTATACAATAACTCGTCTTCTTTTTGAGTTTCATCGGTACATCACTGGATAGAAATTACTAAGAAGTGATAAATTTATTATTTGTTTTGCCCGGGTTATACTTCAATGCACTTAAAACTGAGAAAATATACCAATTTTGGGCCAAATATTGTCGACGCGCGTGGCACGTCATTCCAGCGCAAGAGGTTAAAAAATTGTCAACATCTGGCACGACGAAAAATTGCAACAAAAACCTTGGTCGAATGCAAGAGCACCAAGCTGTTACCATTGCAAAGAAACATGTTTGTGTGAATATGAAACGGGGAAGTGTCACGTTTATCGATGAAAAGTGGATGGCCTCCATTACTATTATCGTGATTTACGAAAGGAGCAACAACTTCAGACTTCGACCCATGGGAGGCGGCTACAGTGAGTAGTATTAAAATTGATAAAATTAAATAGTAAATTGTATATTGAAACGATTGGCGAATAAATTAATACGTGAGCGACACAAATTAGTGCATTTTTCAACATGATAACGCGGCCGTGCACACCGTGAAAGCAGTAGAACAATATTTTACAAATGAAAAAAGATTGTACTTTAGAATGGCTAGCCAAATCTCCGGAGTTGAATATTGTAGAAAATTGTTGGGGGAGTTTGGAAGACAATTCGCAAATATTAATGAATTTGAAATATGAATATCGTGGAAAAATGGGAGAAACTAAGCTAAAAGGTCATTTAAAAACTATATAAATCTTTGCCTCGAAGAATGCCTGCTGTTATTAAGTGCAAAGGTCATACTAAGTACTAAATACAATGATCAAACTCGTTTCTTTTGTTTCAATCCATTATTTTTCCTGAAATATGCTATTAATTTGATCCGCTAAAATTACCATATTTTTCTCTCCCTTTTTTTTTTTAATAACACAAATTGTGTTGCAAAAAGTTCAATTGTTATGTTACTTATAAATGTTCGTGAAAGTACTACGGAAGAATGAAATATAAGATTTTATATCGTTCGTTTAACCTCTTGCGCTAGTAACTGGTTCGCGGACCATAACGAGTGACCATACCGTCATACAATAACTAGTCTTTGAATTCATCGGTATATCGCCGGATAGAAATTGCTAAGAAGTAATAAATTTATTATTTGTCTTGCCTGAGTTATACTGAAAATACTATCGCAATTTTGGAACAAAAAATTCTCGACGTGCGTGGCAAAAGGTTAATAAGGTGTTTCTATTACAGATGTTTCTAGTTTCGTAGGAATTTCGATTTTACAGTGGCTGCAGTGTCACTCATCAGAGTAAAATGAACATCATTTTATCAAACCACCATTTATTATGGAAGAGATTAAGAAGTACAAAAAATATATTCTTGTATATTCAATTTCTGGTGCCTTAAATCTTTTATGTTAGTTGAATTCTACTAGACGTGGACTTTAATGACATTGAATTAAACTTTTAATGATATTAAATTTCAAGTAACATCTCTCTCAAATTTCCTTGATTAACTGGTCGGTTGATTATCTGATAGCAACAAATTTGATCCTTTTGTAAACAATAATTTTTAAAGTTGGACAATAGCAACATTCTGGGTTCTTAGTCTTTAGTATTTCTTCATATCATCTTCATATTGAATTCTTTAGAACAGTAAATTACTAATCATTTTGTTCTGATACGACAATATATATAATATATATATATATATATATTACATGCGACTATATAAATGCGACTCCTGCCTTGCTGGAGTCATTTTTGACCCGTGCTGAGAGCTACTCGAGTGCAATAACGCACACAGTGATAGGTGCTGCTTGTGTGTTAGTAGCTGAAATCTGATCGCACTAACACACGAATGCCATGTGACTAACACGTGTCCGCCAGTTTCAAGTGCCGAAGTAACAAAGACTGAAGACAAAAGACAAAAGAAATCAGTTTCTAGTAACGCTCTGAGGAGGAAAAATGTGTGCAGGAAATCGAAGCAATTTCTTATTTCAAAGTTTATTTTATATTTCTGTGTTTTTATTATTGTTTTAGTATTTTAGCATTGTATTTTAGTATTTAGTATTTAGTAGTTTGTACTATTTTTGTTTTTTAGTGTTTAGTATTCTATATTATTTTTGTATTTACTATTTAGATTTTAGTTTTTGGCATTGTTTTAATGTTTTACTATTTTTATTATTAATTTACCGTTTTTATTATTATTTTTGTTCCTTTTATTACTTTTTTCCGTTGTTTATATTTGTTTCCATTTGTTGACGTAATGTCTTCATTACCAGCAATCGTTCTTCGTCTTCTTTCGCTGAATTTGCACAAGACAATTGTTTCTGACAATGAACAATCATCCGACAACGGAAGTGTATCAAATAGACCGAAATGCAAGAAGACAATATATCAGAAACTGTGGATAATGTAGTTCCAGAAATTTGAACGTAATTGGCAACGTATTGGACCTAGCAAGGATACAGCGATTGTCTCTTGTCAGTGTATAAATAATAATAAATAAATATATTATTATTGTTATTTATAAATATGTGACTATTATTTGTTCCTATATGCTGCTACATGTCCTATATGAGTCGGGTGTCTGTCACTGTGTTGGTACAATTATCGGTGAACCGCTCGGACCATCTAAATATGATTAGTGGAATATCCGTGTGAGTCAGAAATGACCCCGGCATGGGACTACGAGGATTAATATACCTTTCAAACGCCGTCCTTCAAATATTATACCAAGTCGGTAGCCTTGTGTCACTAATGTGTTTGAACCCACAGCGTCATTATTCCATCCCATACTCGACGTTCTCGCCTTTCGGTACGTTAAATTCAAGCACTTTCCATGCATTCATATTTTTGTCTTTTGTTTTGTCTTTTCGACACATGTGACATATATGTATATGCTACAAATATTTCTATTTACTGCTATAAAAATTTCTGTGTTTTATACGACGTGATTTATAACACGGCTAACAATATAATTTGAGAACGTTGACACGATCCTCTTCATTCTTTGACATGCTATCTGGGCCATTCTTCTCCACAAAGTCGATCCTTTGGTGCTATTTAGAGTCTACCGGGTGGTCCTGTAATTTGATATCCGTCATTTGCTAAAACGTCGGAGTTGCAAACAAGTCTGTTGTACTTTCTTGTTTCCTACATTGCGTAGCAGCCTGTTTATAAAAAAATATATATATATATTTTTTTATATCGAACAGTATACATATATATATATATTTTTAACAGTATATATATATATTTTTTTTTTTATATCGAACAGTAATCGACGTAGAAAATTGGGGAGAAATTCGTAGTATTCAAGGATTCCTACACTCTCCTTTAATTTCGCTCGGCCATCCTGATATTTTGACAACTCTATCGTTGATAAATTCGTTATTAAACCCCCCCCCCCCCCGAGTACTGTTCCGGGGTCATTTTTGACTCGCTGGATTTAAGCTACGTACACAGACATAGGCTCCCCACCATCGATTATGCGATAGTTCCTTATAGCAAGAGTCTTATTCCTATTACAGCCGGTCACCAGATTTGAGGACAGGTAATAAACTACTTCGAAGAACGAGGATACACCGACATACCTTTTTTGAATTGCTTTCTTCTTTGTGCATTTTCAGTATAGTCATTTCTTTATTCTTTCTTTGTAATTGCTAAAATACAGCAATAGTCATACCTTTTTTCTGGAAACGCTTAACGACAAATAGGAAAATATAGCCTCAAGTTTATACAGTTTCTACTCGCCAGTCTGCTTCAGGCAGCGTTCGAACAAAGTACACGCTCTATCCACTCGGCAACAGTTATCATTGTTATTTTCATTGTTTTTATTTGTTATTTGTTCATTTGTTTGATATGTTCGCGCAACAAGCAAACGAACCTTCTGCATTTTCTCTTCTTGGGAAGATTATCACAACGATGTTGAACAAATATTATTTTTTTATAAACCACGATGCTGTTATATATTATATTTTCCTATATACATCTAAAATGCGAACATTGCACACAATACGCACGTATAGCGATGAATGTTCAACCCTCAGTGAATATCGGTGTAATGTTCGTGAGGACTTCGAGTTTCGAGCGACTGTCAACGTGTTGGTAAGCAACCGTGAATGCGTCTGAATTAGGGGAATATCAGTCAGAAATGACCCCGGCACAGGACTGTGCGCTTCAATACTCGGAGGGTTAAGAGCTGCGACGTGTTTTTGCTGGAGCATAGGTGGCAATCAAACGCAGTTCTATATTTCGTTTCTTCAAAAATATAGACTCTGATAGTTTAACTGCAGAATTTGTCGATCTAACATCTCGCGGTCTTCCGAAAAGGATTAATCTTGCAATGTTTATAGAATTTTAATTGAATGAGTTGTAAATAAGTATCTAGTAAGCGTCAACCATTATTAATATGTACTATAATATTACTATACAGAATGTATTAATATATAGAATTCTTATGTATTAAAATATAATGTAATAAATATATAATATATATAATAAATACAAATGTAATATATAATATATATAATAAATATAAATGTAATATATAATATATATAATAAATATAAATGTAATATGTGAAAATATATTAATCTATAAAAGTCTTACTATATTACTAGAATATTTTTAAAAGTTACTAAAAAATTTTAACGTGATAACAAATTTCGTTTACTATTTATGTGTAATTTTCGTTGGTTTCGAAACGAGCTTTTGAAAACGTATCACCGTGATTTTTTGTATTCTAGACAAATTGAATTTTACATTAAAGTCAAATTTGTTATCCCAATGTTGGTCAAAATAAAAAGATCGTTGTATTCAAACATGAAATGCCGATAGGGAAGCTTTCGGAGAAAGTTATAAAGTCACTGTATATGTATATCGATAGTCGTACATAGAGCCTGGAAAAGGGACTAGGCAAACACAATGAATAGTGTCGAGAAGTATCGGTTTCTTTTCAATAGAATGCATCAATCTTTGTTTAAGTCCGATTTCACGTCTTAACACGGTGCAAATGAAGCATATTAACCAACATATTAACCTATCATCACGAACAAGCAAATTTACATTTCACGACATAATCTCAATAAATCTAACCGACTGTTTTTGAACGTGGAACGTAAAATCGGTAAAGAATTCTTCTTTCATTGTCACTCACAATCAGTTTGTAGCATCAACCACTTCGTAATTACTACTTACACTGTCTTCAACCTCTTGCGCTAGTAACTTGTTGACGGACCATAACGAGTGACCAAACCGTATACAATAATTTTGTCTTCTTTTTGAATTTATTGGTACATCACTGGATAGAAATTACTAAGAAGTAATAAATTTATTATTTGTTTTGCCTTTGGGTTATATTTCAATATACTTAAAACTGAGAAAATATTGCAATATTGGGCCAAATATTCTCGACGTGCGTTGCACGTCATTCTAGCGCAAGAGGTTAATTCTCACCGTACTTTTTTTTATTCCTTTTTTTCTTATCCTTGCAATCAAAAGTCAATCCCAAATAGTACCCTCACATAGCAGCAACAATATTACATCAAATGGTGAACACGATGACCTTGATTCCGAGGAGAGCACTTGACTGCTATCGTTATTTACTTTGTGGCTCGCATTTGCTGTACACTTTTCCGGTGGGCGACTAGTTCTTTTTCTCATTGCTTTGTCCAGCATTGTGATTTTTCATAGGTTCTACCTTCGTCAAAAACTACAAAAACTATTTTGATACCTTTAATGGTACAATTTTAAATACCATTCTTTGCATAAAAATGGCACTAGAACGGATATTTTCTTCATTGAAACATATACATTTGAATTTGAACAGAATTTTTTTGACAAATGAAAGACAATTATTTATTTCGAT
>NW_025108984.1:893701-899572 GCF_011392965.1 Frieseomelitta varia
TCTTCATTGAAACATATACATTTGAATTTGAACAGAATTTTTTTGACAAATGAAAGACAATTATTTATTTCGATTACTGTTTAAGAACATATGATTCCATTTATATGATTTCATTTAAAACATCATAGTTTATATATATATGTATATATATATATAGTATATATTTCATCTACAAAAAAATTAATTAGGTCAGAACAGTAAAATTCATGTTCTGACTGTTTAATATCTACGTAGATAAGTCACAGTTTACAGTTTTTGGACTGAACAGGAAACTAAGAATGTTACACAGATGTTATTTATGAAGTAGTAGTAGTGAGCATTTGCGTGTTGATCATCATCAATGATTTGTTGGCCTGCGTTACAATATAGAGTTCAATTTAAACTTTTGTTAATATGATATTATGTTGTTAATAAAACTGACTCCTAATGATGTGGTACTTTTTTTTGTCTCGTAATACTTTTTTTTAATAAACTAACTTGTTTTCATACTTATACTATATAGATTACAACTTTTATTATATAGATTCTAAAATCTCATGAGTATATTTTTTAAAAAAGGGACCATTTTAAATACCATTTCATTCTATAAAAATACCACAGAGACATTTTCTTGAATGAAACATATAGATAAATTTGAACAGAATTCTTTTACAAATAAAAGATAATTGTTTATTTCGATTCCCGTTTGAGAACGTACGATGTCATTTAAAATACAATCATTTATACAAATGACTTCATTTAAAATATATCGTTACAATTGATATTTTTTCTTTCATCCATAAAAAAATTAATTAAATCAGAACACGCCTATCTCGAAATTATTAATTTTTATCTATTATTAATCTATTTTGTAATATTTCTCGTTGTGGACAATAATATTGGTATAAATTCCCTAAAATAGGAACCTTCGTTACTATATAAGAATTGATGGGATACTGGAATGCCATAGAGCTATCTGCGCTGTGGACTAGGTAGTTGCATTCAACGGCGGAGGACCCGGGTTCGAATCCTGGTTATGGTATTTCTCCCTCGTTTTTCGGTAACAGAAGTTCTCTTTGCTATATGGGAAGGAATCGGCTGGGGGAGCAACGGAGAGGGAAGAAAACAAAACTGTTATCCATCATTGCGAGAGCCAGCCCAAACCCGATGACACGACACCTAAGGGAGGAAGAAGGCAGCTGCTGGTGGGCTCCGCCCACCTGACAGGTGGGCGCCAGCAGTGTCTATCAGTTAGTTACGATATATATCGTGATAAACATTCCTCCCCCGCCTAGTTAATATGCTCTTATACAACATTTATAAGTTGTAAGAGCATCACCGCACTTCTCAGGTTGTGCCGTGCCCAAACGGAAGTTGGAGGACGAAGAAATTCGTGCGAGGAGAATGTGAGAGCCGCCAGACCACAACAACAATCACGACAACCCTCTCTCTTCGTACGAATCGTCACTCCTACTGTGCTCAATTCAGAGTACTAAACAATGAACTAGAGGGTGTTAGTCGTCAACGGGGACCGTTCGGGCTCGAAGTAATGAAGTTTCAGGGCTGAGTTTCTTTCCTCGCTTCCTTCCTAAATATCCATAGGGAAATGGGCGTTGTCGAACTTGGGAGAAATCTGTATGCTTCAGTATTTGGGGGTTGGTTAGTTGTCAACTACAGGCGCGTTTAGGATAGTTCTTATTTTGATCTGTCGAACGGCTATTTTCTTTTTTTTTTTAATATATAGATTTCTCCTATCTGCGTTCTCGCATTCATGTACAATTTGCGTTTAAAAAGTTCCAACTTGTTTTCGAGAAATTGAAGATAACACACACGTGCCATCTTTTTGTCTAGGACTCTGAACGGACTCTGAACACGGTATTCCGATAAAACGTGGGTCGTAAACGATCTTCTAAGGAAATGGAAGATCGTACATGTCCATTATAAGAATGGTACAGTCTGGTTTATGGAATTTCCCAGCGAAAGATATAAGATACGTAGTTGACCACGTATTGACGAGTATTATCGAGCCTGAGTAATTTGGCTCGTTCCTGTCTCTTGAAGTTAAAAAATGTAGGAAAAGCATATTGCAGTTTGTTAATTTGTAAGTAAAGCGAAATGGAAATGTGCAAGAATCCGAAAATATCGGGTCAAGTCGGATCGAGAATTTATTTCGGGATCGGGTCTCGATTCGAAAATATCGCATAATGCAAGATTCTCGAGATTCTCGATAATTTCGGGACACTTGAGAAAATGGGGGTTCTCCAGAATATCGAGAAGCGAAAATATAATAAATAAATAATAAATAATAATAATATAATATACATAAAACACTAGATACACATACATACATATTGGACTGACCAAGGTCAAGAGTTAAATTAAAAAGTTAAATATTTTAGAATGTATAACAATGCAGGTGTTGAACGTTTGGGAAAATAATTTTTTCGATATTATTACAATGTTAATTACGCTTAGTCCCTTAATGTTTGCAATTTCCCATGCAAACGTGGTTTTTCTCATTCCTTGTGAAATCTCTAATTTAATCTCTATTAAATTAAATTGAGAAAAAGGAAATCAAAATGAAAATTCCGACTTTTCAACACGAAATCTTACTCCCTAGTGTAGTAAAATTTAAAATGGATTTAAGTTAGATTTTACTAATCGCACGCATTATTCTTGACAAAGTGGCATTTATAGTTTGAAGAAAGATTTAAATTGTCGCAGCCAATAAAGTTCTCATCGTATCGTAATACGTTAATTTCTGGTCTATGAAAATAAATTCTTGAAACTTCAAGCAGTCAGCCTGGTTGACGATTTAATTTGTCCAATCTGCATGATTGTTCTAACTTCTTTCGTTGTATACGTTACACTGGGATCTTAAACGTACAATGCTCATCAAAAAAGATAACGTGATTTCACAGTATGTAATTATTGTAGTAATTAAATGCTCCATACACACTTTCGTCTCTAAATAAATTTGATCAAATGAACATGTAGTTGTGTTTATATTGGAAATGATTATTAGAATACCGTACCAAGATCTTAACTCCCATTACTTTGTGCATTCTGTAAACATTGTTCTCTAAATCTTTTGTCTTTTGGACTTTGTGCTCTCTGAATTTATTGTCTTCTAAATTCAATAAATAACTTGTATGGATTTTCGACGTGTGAATTTTTGGATCATCGTCCAGCGTGAGTACAAAAATTTTGTTTTATTGATCTTTTTGCCACTGATTAGTACAGTATTCAAGTATTGCTTTCTTTTTAATATTTCTTCAATTTACGCTAAGTAATTCCCATGTTGGCGAAATGTAAGTAGATGTTCACCGCTAGTTGACAATTGAGCCAAGTCTCTTTTCTTAATACTGTGAAGCTTGGTCTTTCGTGTAGTGTTTTATAACAAATTAAGAATGTAGCCTTGTAAGAAAATTCAAACCAAATTTTCAAACATAAGCAGTAAATTTTCTAGTATTGCTGAAAGCAGCAATACTACAAAAATATTATAAAAAAGTTATAATAATAATATAATATTATAAATAATATAATAATAACAATATAAAGTATAATAATTATAAAATATTATAAATTGTAATATTTTTAGAAAAAATTATAATAATATAATATTGTAAATAATATAATAATAATAATATAAAGTATAATAATTATAAAATATTATAAATTGTAATATTTTTAGAAAAAATTATAATAATATAATATTTTAAATAATATAATAATAATAATATAAAGTATAATAATTATAAAATATTATAAATTATAATATTTTTAGAAAAAAATATAATAATAATATAATATTATAACTAATATAATAATAATAAGCAGTCGCGAAAACGTGATTACGAGCGGAGATCGAAGGCGTCGCGTAAAGCGGCTAGGCGAGCGAGATCATCTCCGTCTCGATCCAGGGGTTCGGAGGACTACTATCGGAAGGAGGAATCGAGTAGGTACTATTATCGCCGAGCCTGCACCCCGAGGGACCGCAACGCTCGGCGAGAGGAGGCGTCGAGGAGCACTGAAAGGTGGAGAAGAGACAAGAGATCACCAGGCAGGAGCTATTCGAGAGAACGACGGTCAAAAGATAGATCGACCGGGAGGGATGACGGTACAGGGATGTCTGGTGAGTCCGAATTTGCTAAGTTGACTTCGGCGTTGACGGAGGCTATCCGCATGGGCTCGAGTTAGGCAAAACGTGTTGCGAACGAACGGGTTTTACCGGAATTCGATCCGGAAGTTGGGGGGGGGGGGTTCCGTGACAGAGTGGTTAAGGAAGATTGACGAATGTTCGAAACTATTTCACTGGAAGGATACCGACAAGGTCTATTTTGCGACAATTAGGCTTCGCGGGCTCGCGAGGAGATAAACTTAAAAGCTCCCCGCTAACTTGGGCTGAGTTCTCGAGCGCGATCGTCCGGCAGTTTTCGGGGGAGGAGAACTTTGGGAGGCTGTGGGACGACGCAGATTCGTACCGAAGTACCCCGGGCCAAAGTCTTACTGCGTATTGCTTTGGAAAAATTGCGAGAATAAATAAAGACTAAACCTAGACGTTCCCGAGAAAAAAAATGGTAGAATCTATTGTCCACGGGATACACGATGAACAAATTAGGATGAGTTTAACGGCGGCAAATAAGGCAACAATTCCCGAGCTTACGCGCTGTTTGGAATCGTTCGCGGTAGAACAGGCNATTGTACTATTTTATAAATAAAAGTTACGCTGGAATACTACGGTATTCCGGCTCATATAAAAAAAGTGTTGTATTCAAATCCTGCGTAACAGCCCCGGTGCACGAGGCTGGAGACCAGACAGCCGGTCGAATCGGCACAGTCGATTGGATTGTCTCTTTCAATCTACCGAGAAGGGTGTCTAGTCCGAAAGCGGCTGCCGTATCTTTATCCTGATGTAGGCCGATGGTTGTCCGAAGTTCGGATCGCGATGATGTCTCGGAACTGATCACTTCGAGATGGCCGGGGTTCGAGTTGGACAAGCACCCTCGGATCATGAAGGGTAGTACTAAGTCAGACATTCGTTAACTATGTTATATGAATATACCGCGCGTCGAGGGCGACGGCTAAGTCAGTATGGCCGAGTGTAAGCGAATGTTAGCCACGCCGCCCGTTCCTAGGCGTGGGAAAATTTTCTCGCCTATTTGGTAGAAGAAGCCACTCGAAATTAAGGACCATAGGCCGATTCCAATGTTTATGACCGACGCCTGTAAAACCGAGCTAGGGTATCCGGACGAGGGTTGGACCGAGGAGGATACCCGAACAAGCACACGAAGCCAGGCGACACTCTGTCGGCAGAACGTCGCCGAGATCGCACGTCCGAACCAATCTTCAGTTTTAGCAAGAAAATACACGGTTTGTTATTAACGGGAATTCCATTGTAAAATTATTGCCTACAATATATAATATATATAATAAATATAAATATAATATATAATATATATAATAAATAAAAATATAATATATAATATATATAATAAATAAAAATATAATATATAATATATATAATAAATATAAATGTACTATATAATATATATAATAAGTATAAATGTAATATATAATATATATAATAAATATAAATGTAATATATAATATATATAATAAATATAAATGTAATATATAATATATATAATAAATATCAATATAATATGTGAAAATATATTAATTTATAAAAGTCTTACTATATTACTAGAACACCTTTAAAAGTTACTAAAAAATTTTAACGTGATAACAAATTTCGCTTACTATTTATGTGTAATTTTCGTTGGTTTCGAAACGAGTTTTTTTGGAAAGGTATCACCGTGATTTTTTGTATTCTAGACAAATTGAATTTTACATTAAAGTCAAATTTGTTATCCCAATGTTGGTCAAAAT
>NW_025108984.1:904150-936998 GCF_011392965.1 Frieseomelitta varia
TTTTGTAATATTTCTCGTTGTGGACAATAATATTGGTATAAATTCCCTAAAATAGGAACCTTCGTTACTATATAAGAATTGATGGGATACTGGAATGCCATAGAGCTATCTGCGCTGTGGACTAGGTAGTTGCATTCAACGGCGGAGACCCGGGTTCGAATCCTGGTTATGGTATTTCTCCTTCGTTTTTCGGTAACAGAAGTTCTCTTTGCTGTATGGGTGGGGGCTCCGGCCGGGGGGAGTCAACGGAGAGGGAAGAAAACAGCAGACCTGTATCCATCATTGCGAGAGCCAACCCGATGACACCGACCCTAGGGGGAGGAAGACAGCTGGGGGTACCCCAGCTGACAGGGGAGCCAGAAGTGTTAGTCAGTCAGTACGATATTATATCGTGATAAACATTCCTCCCCCGAAGTGTTGCCTACAACATTTGTAAGTTGTAAGAGCGTCGCCGCCACTTCCTCAGGTTGTGCCGTGCCCAAATCAAAGGAATTTGGAGGACGAAAAATTCGTGCGAGGAGAAGAATGGTGGTGAAGAAGCCGCGCCCGCCAGACCACACAACAACGAAATCACGACCACCAAAAAAACCCCCTCTATCTCTTCGTACGAATCGTCTCTTTCCTAAATGTGCTCAATTCAGAGTACTAAATGGAAATAAGGGTTAGTCGTTAACGGGGACCGTTCGGGCTCGAAGTAATGAAGTTTCAGGACTCAGTTTCTTTCCTCGCTTCCTTCCTAAATATCCATAGGGAATTGGGCGTTGTCGAACTTGGGAGAAATCAATCTATGTGCTTCTTTAGTATCTAGGGGGGGTTGGTCAGTTGTTAACTACAGGCGCGTTAGGATAGTTCTTATTTTGACCTGTCGAACGGCTATTTTCTTTTTTTTTTTAATATATAGATTTCTCCTATCTGCGTTCTCGCATTCACGTATAATTTGCGTTTAAAAAGTTCCAACTTGTTTTCGAGAAATTGAAGATAACACACACGTGCCATCTTTTTGTCTAGGACTCTGAAAGGACTCTGAACACGGTATTCCGATAAAACGTGGGTCGTAAACGATCTTCTAAGGAAATGGAAGATCGTGCATGTCCATTATAAGAATGGTACAGTCTGGTTTATGGAATTTCCCAGCGAAAGATATAAGATACGTAGTTGACCACGTATTGACGAGTATTATCGAGCCTGAGTAATTTGGCTCGTTCCTGTCTCTTGAAGTTAAAAAATGTAGGAAAAGCATATTGCAGTTTGTTAATTTGTAAGTAGAGCGAAATGGAAATGTGCGAGAATCCAAAAATATCGGGTCAAGTCGGATCGAGAATTTATTTCGGGATCGGGTCTCGATTCGAAAATATCGCATAATGCAAGATTCTCGAGATTCTCGATATTCTCGATAATTTCGGGACACTTGAGAAAATGGGGGTTCTCGAGAATATCGAGAAGCGAAAATATAATAAATAAATAATAAATAATAATAATATAATATACATAAAACACTAGACATACATACATACATATTGGACTGACCAAGGTCAAGAGTTAAATTAAAAAGTTAAATATTTCAGAATGTATAACAATGCAGGTGTTGAACGTTTGGGAAAATAATTTTTTCGATATTATTACAATGTTAATTACGCTTAGTCCCTTAATGTTTGCAATTTCCCATGCAAACGTGGTTTTTCTCATTCCTTGTGAAATCTCTAATTTAATCTCTATTAAATTAAATTGAGAAAAAGGAAATCAAAATGAAAATTCCGACTTTTCAACACGAAATCTTACTCCCTAGTGTAGTAAAATTTAAAATGGATTTAAGTTAGATTTTACTAATCGCACGCATTATTCTTGACAAAGTGGCATTTATAGTTTGAAGAAAGATTTAAATTGTCGCAGCCAATAAAGTTCTCATCGTATCGTAATACGTTAATTTCTGGTCTATGAAAATAAATTCTTGAAACTTCAAGCAGTCACCCTGGTTGACGATTTAATTTGTCCAATCTGCATGATTGTTCTAACTTCTTTCGTTGTATACGTTACACTGGGATCTTAAACGTACAATGCTCATCAAAAAAGATAACGTGATTTCACAGTATGTAATTATTGTAGTAATTAAATGCTCCATACACACTTTCGTCTCTAAATAAATTTGATCAAATGAACATGTAGTTGTGTTTATATTGGAAATGATTATTAGAATACCGTACCAAGATCTTAACTCCCATTACTTTGTGCATCCTGTAAACATTGTTCTCTAAATCTTTTGTCTTTTGGACTTTGTGCTCTCTGAATTTATTGTCTTCTAAATTCAATAAATAACTTGTATGGATTTTCGACGTGTGAATTTTTGGATCATCGTCCAGCGTGAGTATAAAAATTTTGTTTTATTGATCTTTTTGCCACTGATTAGTACAATATTCAAGTATTGCTTTCTTTTTAATATTTCTTCAATTTACGGTAAATAATTCCCATGTTGGCGGAATGTAAGTAGATGTTCACCGCTAATTGACAATTGAGCCAAGTCTCTTTTCTTAATATTGTGAAGCTTGGTCTTTCGTGTAGTGTTTTATAACAAATTAAGAATGTAGCCTTGTAAGAAAATTCAAACCAAATTTTCAAACATAAACAGTAAATTTTCTAGTATTGCTGAAAGCAGCAATACTACAAAAATATTGTAAAAGTTATAATAATAATATAATATTATAAATAATATAATAATAATATTATAAAGTATAATAATAATATAATATTATAAATAATATAATAATAATATTATAAAGTATAATAATAATATAATATTATAAATAATATAATAATAATATTATAAAGTATAATAATAATATAATATTATAAATAATATAATAATAATATTATAAAGTATAATAATTTTAAAATATTATAAATTATAATATTTTTAGAAAAAATAATAATAATATAATATTATAAATAATATAATAATAATAATGATAAATTAGAATAATTATAAAATATTATAAATTATAATATTTTTAGAAAAATGTATGAGTTTGATTTGAAAAACGAAAAATAGAAATTAAAAACCGAGACTTCAGAATCCTTGGGGGAAAAAAGCTTTGGTTCGCGAGCGCGGTTCGTATGTACATATGTATATGTACCATGTGGTATACCACTCGAATCAATTCTTTCCCAATGACTTTTGTCAATCTCTTTTACCGTTCAGAAAAATTGTGACTTTGTCCAATTACTAGAAATATCTTACATTCTGTTTAAATACAAACATGTAAGTTCAAGCGATTTTTATTGTTTTTATTAGTTCTTGTTACATAATTCAAATACTACTACATACTTGTACTACTATATATTATACATATATATGCAAGTATTATGCAAGTTTTATTTTTATTGTTTTTATTAGTTCTTATTAGATAATTCAAATACTACTATATATTGCATAATTATTACATAATTCAAATGCAACTATATATTTGTACTACTATAAATTCCATAATTATTACATAATTCAAATACTACTATATATAACATAATTATTACATAATTCAAATACTATTATATACTTGTACTACTACATATTATACATATATATGCAAGTATTGTGCAAGTGTTATTTTTATTGTTTTTATTACATAATTCAAATACTACTATATATTTATACTACTATATATTACATAATTATTACATAATTCAAATACTGCTATACTTGTACTACTATATATTATACATATACATGCAAGTGTTGTGCAAATGTTATTATTAAGTTGTTAACCTTTTGCGCTGGAATGGCGTGCCACGCACGTCGAGAATTTTTTGCCCACAAATTGCAACATTTCCTCAGTTTTAAGTATATTTAAATGTAACCCAGGCAAAACAAGTGATAAGTTGGTTCTAACTTCTTAATAGTTTCTATCCAGACGAGTTCGAAAGAAAAAGACAGCGACAAATTACTGTATACGGTTCGGTCACTCGTTACGGTCCGCAAACCAGTTGCCAGCGCAACGGGGTTATGCAATAAAAGCAAGTGTTATGTCATTAATAATTATATCGTTAATATAAGTATTATTTTGTCATCAGTTGAAGCGAGAAAGACAGATATTTCCTATTATTTCTATAAAATGCGAATAATTATCGATTAATTACATTTACAGTTAATGCCGCTGTTGTTAGTAAACAAATAATTACAATATTAATGGCAATGTCAGTTGAATTTTCAGTGAAGTTGTGCAACTTTGTTCGAAAATTCAAGCGAGAATAATGTAAGATAGGATAGAAAAAAAAAAATGATCGTGTCCGCTTGCACGGAAAGGAAAGATTCTCAGTTTGAAATAAAATCAAGCGCGGCTCGTAATACTTCTCGGCGTATGAATAATAAACGTGTGCTGAATCGCATATATATACCCGCAGGCCGGTGGTACGCATGAGTCATGTTCTCTGTTTTCACGCATGGGCGTAGCGACCGGTCGATGTACCAGTGCCGACTACATTTTCAGGTTCCTTACGTTTCCGTCGCGGTTCGACGTCAAACATTTTCTTAAATGTCACGTCGTTGATATAAATCGCTACGTTTTTTTCAAATATATTTATAATTTATTATCATACACTTATAATTTATTTTCAATTTTTTCCCCAAATATAGACAAATTCTCTTTCGAGAATCGTCGTTGTTATCGCGAGTTGTTGCATTTCCCATTCCATATATAAGATTTCGATCTAGGCTAGACTAAATGGTAAATGCAAATGAAGCCATAATAATTTCATTTTGTCTATTAATATTGAATATATAATGAATAATATTAATATATTTTAAATTAATAATATTAGTATATTGGTATATATAATATTAATATATATGAAATAATAATGTTATCATAAATATTATATAAATAATAAAATAAATAATAAAATGAGTTCATCGTTTAAAATTTTTGTTCGTAATGATAAATGAGTTCAAAAAGAAAGCGACGAACTATTGTATATACGGTTTGGTCACTCGTTATGGTCCGCAATCAGTTGCCAGGGCAATCAGTTTAACTGCGTGTTTAATTTTTTTCATGAAATTGTAAATATGTCATCGTAAGTGTTGTCAATAATTGTAACAGTCACAACATCTTTTGTAAAAGTTCTATTTTCATTTGTAAAGATGTTCGAGAAAAAGGGCCTTCGTTTGAGATATTCCACATTTACTGATGTTCTACATTTATCAAAAAGGAGCTATATAATATTTTCAGAAAAAAAAAAGAATTTTTAATCATTTATCTTTCTTTATATACAAACATGACGTAAAAAGATAATATTTGCATGATGGCTTTTTACACATTAATGTAAATATTAGGTTAAATAAAGACTTTGACTAAGCATATGATTTTACTTTACAGAGCGATAATAAATAATTATTTTCTTAAAATAGCCACAATACGAAATAGAAATTAGTAAATATACGTATGCATGTTAGTGTGCTATTATTACAATTCTACGATAACTCTGCACACGAAGTAATTGAAAAATAATTAATTAATTAATATTAATTAATTAATAATAATATTAAATAATAAAAATAATATAATAATATTAATTAATTAATAACAATATTAAATAATAAAAATAATTACGCGTATCATTGGTCTGTGTAAAATAAAATATAACTTTTTGATTTTCAGTACTGAGTAACAGCAAATCGTAGCAAAAGAAATGTTTCTGTTATAAACGGCAAGTATTAATTCTATAGTAAAGTTACGGTCCAAAAGAATTAGTAAAAATTAGTAAAAAGGTAGAAAATTCCTATTGAGAGGAATGTTTATTAACAATTGAATAATTGATAATATTAATTCCGATTATTCTGATTGATATTGAAGAATTATTATAATTAAGAAATAATGTCAAATAAATTTATTACAAGTGTTATATTATATTATGCAGTATTGTGATAGATTCAAATTTCACATCGACGAAAATTTATTTACTTAACAACAGTTCCAAATTAAACACTAACTCGTGCAATGTTATAACTGTGTTACAATAACGTAACATTCGCTGCTAACTGCGGTTTCGTGTACCCACGGAAAACCTTGAAACTTATCCCCCATGGACACGGGGATTTCATTATGCTGATCAATAACGATTACTTGAGAGACATGTACATACTCGTAGAAAGTGCAATGCAAATTTGTTTAATATATAACATAACATAATATAATCATATAATAGTATAATAATGGTATAACATAATATAATAATATAATTGTATAATATATAGTATAACATAATATAATAATATAATAATAGTACCAAATGTAGAAATGTAATGTAAATTTATTGATAATGAATGACGTATGTATGTAGATATATAATAATATAATAGTATAATAATATAATAATAGCAACAAATGTAGAAATGTAACGTAAATTTATTGATAATGAATGAAGATATATAATATGTATGTAGATATATAATAATATAATAATATAATAGTATAAAATATAGTATAATATAATATAACATAATATAATAATATAATAATAGTACCAAATGTAGAAATGTAATGTAAATTTATTGATAATGAATGACGTATGTATGTAGATGTATAATAATATAATAGTATAATATATAGTATAATATAATATAACATAATATAATAATATAATAATAGTACCAAATGTAGAAATGTAATGTAAATTTATTGATAATGAATGACGTATGTAGATATATAATAATATAATAATATAATATATAGTATAATACTATTATATTATTATATTATATTATGTTATATATAATATAATATAACATAATATAATAATATAATAGTATAATAATATAATAATAGTACCAAATATAGAAATGTAATGTAAATTTATTGATAATGAATGACGTATGTATGTAGAGATATATATATTTGTATATATATGTTTGTATATTGTTCATTATCATAGATACGTATTTCTATTTTAATACAAGTATCATTGTAGAAATTATAAGGACAATGGTATAACACAATATAGGTATAACACTTGGTTTAAAAGTTACAATTAATTCTAAAACGCTGATTTTACGTATCGCATTAATAATATTGTGAAAATCATCGTTACTAATCCCTTACTGATTTACCTTAATTTTATTCTTTATTTTATTCATAACTTCACTTTAATCCGAAACTTTCACATCTCATGTTATATCTTTAATTTCAATTGAAAATTTTTTATCATCCACTGTCTTTGTTACAAGACATTTCACGTTGTACTATTTTGACAGAAATTTCAACTTTGTACCCATCACTTTAATCCAAAACTTTCATCTCGCGTTATATCTTTAATTTCAATTGAAAATTTTTTTATCATCCACTGTCTTTCTTGCAAGACACGTGTCGTTTTGACAAAAACTGTACAATATTTATACATATGTATATACTCAATTACTTTATGAAAAATCCAATGATAATAATAATGCTGATGATAAATGTGATAAATTCTGTTCTTATAACGAGGATAATAACAATACGTGACGATAACGGCGAGTAGTCACCAGGTTACCATCACTTATCCATGTTAAAAGTCGCAGAAAATTAATCCATTTATTCCCGGAACGGTTCAATAATCCGTTTCGGTCAATTGTTACGTTTTATTGATCAATATGTGGTACGTACGCGGTCATACGTGAGCGCGAAGGAGGAGGAGGAGGAGAGCCATCGAGAAAAAGAGGAAAAGAAACGGAAAGATGTTTGCGCTATGAATAAAGGAAAACACGGGAGTTGGCAACGCTACGTACGTACGCCGCTTTATCAGTAGATAATACGATACATCGAATATTGGGTTTAGGCGTTTCTACGTTCAGTTCCGTGGTGCACCTGCGTGAAAGAGGATTCTCGGACACCAAAATGGCTGCCACACACCTCGACGTTGGTCTACGTTGCATCAAGTACCTGCTTTGCGCGGTTAACTCCCTTTTCGTGGTCTGTAGCCACATTCTTTAATCTCGTTTCTGTTTCAGCGATCATTACGTCGCGTTCGCCAGATACATACATACATACATACATATATACTGTGCAAAGCCAATTTCTAACAATTCGTGACATGAAACAGACACGCTCATCCAATTGTATTATACGAAAAACGCGTTCGATCGAACAGAACAAGGAACGAAGTCGTTTCATTTCCATTTCGAAATCGTCGATTCGACAAATTCCTCTTTCGTTCTCTCGCTGACTTTTCTGTTCTAAATGTTCTAATTCGCTACTTGACGTTTCCCGACTTTCCAAATCCAGATTCGATCGAGTAGCACGGTCCAATGCTAATTAACATTCCCTCCGATTGTCCGCGTCGTAGCAAATAGGTATAGGCGCGTCGACGCGCGTTTAAACTGCCGAAAAGGTAATGAGAAACGAACGGGTTTGACCACGTTGCCCTTGGCAACTGATTGCGGACCGTAACGAACGGCCAAACACGTACACAATAATTCGTCGCTTTCATTTTGAACTCGTGCACACTGGATCGAAATTTATTATTTGTTTTGCCCCGGATTGTACGTAAATATATACTCAAAACCGAGTAACCTTGCAATACCATTGGGACAACGAGTTCTCGACGTGTCATTCGAGCGCAACAAGTTAATTTTAAGTTTCATTTTCCGCGTACGTGTCTGCGTTTATTTTTTTTTTTTTCCTCGACGAGTCGAGTTTCGAACGAACACGCTATTGCGCTGTTGCGCAACGTACAGTTCAATATGGTACAGTCAGTCGCGTTTCTTATCTGTCTTCGCGAAAAAAAAGAAAAAGAAGAAGAAAAAAGAAAGAAAGAGTAAATAAAACGGCGAAACTTCGAGACTGCGAACGATAAAAAAAAAATTTGTCACACGTGTGTCGTACGACGTGGAAGCTCGAACAGTCGAACACGTAGAAAGTAAAGATCAAACGAAAGCAATATGTAACACGTTAACGGAATCACGGGGTAGAAAAAAAGAAAAAAAAAAAGAAAAAGAACGGGAACAATAAACGGGGTCGAGGTTGGCTACGACGACGAGTCGATTTTTCCCTCGTTTCCTCCGAGGAGAAAAAGTAACGAGAATAACCGTGCTCGGCCGTGAGATTCAACAAGTTAGGTCGACCCTCGGGGTATGGACACGGTGGATCATAGTTCTACTCTGTCGTACTTCGGACGTACGTAGTCACAGTGGCGGGGGGAGGAGGAGGGGAGGAGGAGGAGGAGGAGGATCGATATCGGCTGGGTGAGGTCGACCCCGATGAATTATTACAACGCCGCCGAGCTATCAATGTTCCTTGCCCCCTTCTTTTTTCTTTCGCCGTTTTCTTACTACATTCGATAAAACTCCGCCACGCCGACTGATCGATAAATTTAGAAATTTAGCAATCACAATGCTGTGGAAATTGCACCTGCGAATGAAATTCTGCGCTGGTTCGCTGATCTAATTTTATTATAAATATGTTCAATATATATTATACATATATTTAGGTATAATATTATACATATATCAACGTACATTGTATACATATTTAGGTATAATATTATACATATATCAATATACATTGTACACATATTTAGGTATAATATTATACATATATCAACATACATTGTACATATATTTATGTATAAGTAAATTTATATTATTATATATATAATTTTATTATTATATTATATATATAACTTTGTATATAAAAATTCATAATCTCCAGATCTTTAGATAATGTCTTCTAGTTTTCTAGTTTTATTATCAGTAATATCAATATTATCAATTTTACATTATCCATTAGATAATGACTTCTACTCTTCTAGTTTTCATAGTTCTTTAGATCTTTAGGTAATGTTTATACGATGTACATTAATCGAGACAATACAAATATTGTCCAAAAGGCACGAAGATACAATTAATTGAATATTTTGACAAGAAATATTTATAGAGAGGTCGAATAGATCGAATAAAATACAATAGTTTATGTCTTTTCTTGAGAATGAAGAATTATTCAATCTGACGTCAAACCACAAAAAAATTGCTACTGAAACATGTAACGAAATAATAAGTTTTTCATTGCCACGATAGGACAAGTTAAAGTAGATTTATTGTAACGTGAAGTGAATTGAAATTTTCTGCGGCCGACATCAGACTTGAAAATGTCTTGTAGACGTAAATGATTTTGTCTTATCAGTTCAAATATGTTCGTAATCTCGTTGGCAATGATAAGAGAATTTTATTTCTTTTCTCTTCATAAAGTCTTGCATTCAGCAAAAAAAAAAAAAAAATAAAATAAAATAAAAAATATTAGCTTTTTCAGTGACGTGAGTTCGACAACCTTTCTGTTTAAAGGAATTAATAAATATTTCTTTAGGTATAACTGTGATAGCGATATTGATAGTTACGTTTCGCATCTTTTGTGAAATCTAATCTACTGTTAATTCGTTGAGTTTCTAAAACACAATTGGTCTCGCAGAAGTCCCTCATTTAGAAAAAAATTATTACGTACAAATTTCTCAGATATGATAACAACCCAGATACGATAATTTTATCTTTATGTATTTGTTTAATCGTTGTACAAAATCTACAATAACAACATCAATTTTCGATGCCCCTTTTTTCTTTTGTTCCATGTGAAATTGAAATTTTTACAAAGAACGCAGATGTAGATACATACAATAGAATTAACTCTGATTCATTCGTTTAATTAAAAATAATATTTCTGTTACATTTCTGTTACATACATCGACTATTAATATTTACACGGTTCATGATATTATAGAGTATTATTGCTAGCATATTATATATTAAAATACTCATTGATGATACGGAAAGTGTTAAATTGTTTTTTTAAATTGAATTATTAGAACACAATTTTTTTGTTCATACTATAGATATTATAGATATTAGAAGAAGATATAAAATTTTAGCATAATTTTATTTTTGTTAAAAAATTATTCTAATAATACCTTGCAAGGGAAATGTATTTTTGAAATGAACTGCAAAAGTTGTAGATTCAAATGTTCATCTTTGTGATTAATTTACGATTAAATACAAATGTGTATTGTTAAGAAGAGGAAACTGAAATTTATATTTGTTTCGTTAGATTTTGCAAGCATAATAATTTTAATATTTTATATTCATTGATGTGCGAATAATGAATGTTCGTGGAAACATAAATTTTTCACATAAGTGAAAGATATGTTTTATCCAAAACACAAATCTGATTATAACTGATTATAACTGAAGTCAAAACGAGTTATTGTTTTAAATAATTCTATATTTAATAGAAGTCTAAAAAGCTTAAATATATAAAGTTGATGCTACTGTTATTATTTACAATAATTTTATCACTGACTACATTAATAATAATTTATGAAATATATAAATGCCATGTATTTGCTTGATATTATACGAGGATTAATTAAGAATTTTACATTTAATTTCATTTATATAATAATACATTAATTAACAATTTGATAAAGCATTTAATTATGTTTGCTTTAATAATCCTGTATATATATATTTATTAACTTCAATTCTTCTTCAGTCTTAATTTATGAATTCTACATTTTCTCATAAAATTACAGTTTAAGTTATTTGTTTATAGTTGACAGGAATAATGATAATATCTGTGGGAACAACAATTTATGCTGTCTACGAGGATTTCTCCCATTTTTTGGATCCTAGTTATTTTTCTCCAGCAACTCTCTTAATTGTTGTTGGAATATTCGTGTTTGTAATAGCTTTTCTGGGTTGTTGCGGAGCTCTTAGGGAGAGCACCTGCATGGTTCTTGTGGTGAGTATTGCATTTTACTGTTTCTGCGTTGCATTAAGAAAAATTAGAAAAGTTATATTTTTCGCTTTAATTGTTAACTTTAATATCTCTATATTTCATACATTTTGTCTTCACTGAAACAATTTCGTCATTCTTCAATTCATTTAAATATTAATTCTTTTATAATTTGTTTATCTTTAATATAATGTTTAGGAAATAATAAAAATATAATGCAATTATAGTTTGCAGTGTCACTTTCAGTAGTACTTGTATTGGAATTAGCTGCAGCGATCGCAGCTTATGCTCTTCAGGACGGAATAAAAAGTCTCCTTGCTGATAAAATTAATGCTACCATGCATCAATACCCAACTCATAATGAAGCTAAGGCTGCCATTGATTTCCTACAATCAAAAGTAAATATTTCAATATTTTCAAATATTATAATATTTTATATATGTGTAAAAATAAGTAGTTTATATATACATATAAAATAAGAGATATTCAGTTATATACGTATTACATATATACAAACAGATATTTTTTATTTCTCTCTGTATAAGCAGAGATTAAATAGATATTATGGTATTTTGGTAAAATTTTAAAGACAATGTTTAAGAAAAAAGCGTGAAATATAAAAAAAACTTTTTAGACTAATTATTTTCTAACTGTTTCATTTTTAATATTTATTTGTCATTACTTTTAGTATTGTTATTTATCAGAATTTTTAAATACATCTTACATAATGGAATATATTATTTACTAGCTTTATTGCTGTGGATACGACGGATACGAAGATTGGAAGGATATAGGGATAAAAATTCCTACATCTTGTCTACCAATGGGAGATACTAACATAACGTGTACTGAGTATGATAGCTTTGCATGTCATCCTTACAAACCTGGATGTATTAAGCACCTTGCGATTATTATTCATAGAAGTGCACTGTATATTGGTACGGGAGCGATAGCTATTGCTCTCATTCAGGTTAGTATTCATTATATTTATTTCCAGCTTACATCTACCTAGTTTATATAATTTAAAATAAATTTTATTATAGTTTGATACTGTAAATAAGTTAACGTAAATAAATGAAAAAGTAATTTTTTAATTTTAATCAAGCACTTCATATATTTTGGTAAATTGAATTGTTTATTTCTTATTTTTCAGTTAACTGGAATAATGTTCGCCTGTATGTTAGGCCGAGCAATCAGAAGACAAAAAACAGAAAGGGAGAGACGTAGATGGGAATTAAGAGAAAGTTTAGTCAATGGTTATCAACCATTGGGAAAGTCAGATCCTTTTACCACTTTCCCTGTTTACATGTCCTCTGAACCTCTGAAGAATTCTTAAAACTTTTTATTCTTATTACGCATTCGCAATGAAATAGTTTTATTTATATCAAAATATCTTTATAGTTTTATTTATGTCAAAATATCTTTCAAATTTTGGAAGTTCTACTATAAAAACTGAGATATTCCAAATTATTATTTCTTCTCTCTTTTCCTAAGTTCTTTAGAAATTTTTAATTACTTTTTTACGTGAATTCCCAATATTAAGAATTCTAATTTCATTTATATTGTGATTGTATAAAAACATAGCTGTATATATATATAAAGATTTAATATATTTCCGTAATATATAATTAAATGTATAAATACATCGTACAAACTTAACATTACATACTTTACTGGAATAAATTGTTTTCAAAGTTCAGTCACATTTCATTGAAAGACTGAAGCTCTCTTTAGAAGTTCTTCAATTACTTGATTATTTGCTGAGCTATATAAATATGGAGGAGTTAATTCACGATAAGCTAAACAAATTCGTCTAGAAGTTACATCTTCTCTTAAAACGCAATGCTCCCATTTGTACCTACAAAAACATACAAAAGAGTTTAGCGTTTATGTAAATAATGCAATAAAATTCATATTCATTGTATTTTATTTTCTCAATTTCATAAAACATTTTCTTAAGTTGTACCTGATATGTTAATTAAATAGTTATATAAATCTTTGATAAAATATAGATTTAATAATCATATACAACAGACTTCTAATTAAAATGACTATTTTACATAATATTATACAAATAAATTTCTTGAATTACTGAAATATGCTACAAATTATTTAGATATTAAAAATAACTATATAATGTAAAAAGATTTATTTACCTTGCGTTGCCATAAAGAACCATAAGAGACCCTTCAGGCATTGGCAGCCTCACAATGATATCTTCATTTTTTTCATTTTTATTGTTTGTATCAAACTTAAAGTCTTTAAGTATTGCGGAATATTCCATGACACTTTCTAAATTGTACTTTGCATATGGACCACGATATGGGCTCATTGTTAAAACTGAGTTACCCATGACATTAACAGTAACTATTCTTTCACCCCAAATCCAGCAGTCATCAATATGCGGATCTATGGAAGCTCCTCGTAGTGGGTCATATTCCAAAGTACATTGCTCTACTGTTTGGAAATTATTAAGTATGGGTATCTCAGAAAACTTTTGTTGCACAAACTGAGTAGACTTTGGAAAACCACTAAAGGCACCCAGCTGAAGTTTCTTCTTCTTAAAGTTACATTTTGGTCCAAAATTCTAAATTTTTAAAATTATTTCTCAAATCATTTAATCTTTTTAACTAATGAATTTTGTTAATTTTAAAAGTAATAAATTTGCTTATTTTGTTTAAAATACCTGTTTCCTCCTTCCACTTTGAGAAACATCCCAAGGTATTTCCTCAAGTGCATTTTTCAGTGACTTAATTTCACACGGACTTAGAAAATCCAGCTTTTTACAGAAAGTTAAAATCAATTTTTTATAAATATACATAAAACAGATAATAGAATTATTTTAGCAATGCTACTACTCTTTACCATATCTTTTTCATATTACATACTTTCTGATAATTATTCGTGTTTTGTAATTTATTACATTGCTAAGTATAAACCAGTTTAAAAAGTAAAATTGATTCAAAATATTACTGTAAGAAATTAATTACCTTTATATAAACACCAGGAAATTCTGTACTAGTGCCTTTGTGATTTGGATGATTTTTATAGAGATTAATATCCCAACCGGGCCATGCTTTGTCACAGTTTGGACAATATACATAACTGGAACATTTCTAAAATATTACAGACCTTGACAAATAATATAATTTAAAATGTTATAATATGTATAATTGCTTTAAGAAAATTATTTACTCCAATAAAAAAACTACATTTCATCCATGAAATAATAAGTACATTATAATATATATATATATATATATATATATATATATATATATATATATATATATATATATATATATGAAGTTATGATGTTATATGAATATACTATGTTAAAAACTATATGTTACTGCTAAATAATTATTTATTTCTTTTTGTTCTATAAAAAATTAATAATTTTCTGTATTCTATATTATAATATTCTGTAGATTTTATTAATTCATAAATTATCATTCCATTTCAAAAATGACAAATCAATTTAAATTGTTATTGGTATAATATTTTTGAAAGAGAAAGTTTTTAAATATGAAAAAGAATTATTAAATATCAACAGATAGAAAAGAGTAAATTTACACAGAATTAACAATTTTCTATATTTTTCTACATTCTATATTTGTAGATTTTATTAATTCATTAATTGTCAAGTCGTTTCAAAAATAACAAAAAGCAATTGAAACTATTATTGGTGTAATATTTTTAAAAGAAATATAAAGAGAACAATGTTTTTGAATACCAAAAAATACCAAATTAACACCAAAAGAAAAGAATAATTATAAAATTTAAATTTGTATATATATAGAAAAATATTATATACAATATATATTAGAAATAACAGAAAATTGATATGCTTAATCTTCACGTTTGATGTTTTAATTGATTGATACATTAAAGAAAAAGTAAATAATTTAAACTTCTTATAAAAATATTCGAAATCAATATTAATAAATAAACTAATAAATTAATAAATAAACTGACTGTCCAAGTTTAATATGACAAGTTTTATTTGTAAAATATTTTTTAAACCTAACCTCAAAACGAGTCTTAAGGTTGTCTTTTACAATCTTATATTCGGTCTCACAGAAAAGGCAAGATCTTATTCCTTTACAACCGCAAGGTCGTACTGTTTCCATTTTCTTCAGCAAATAATTAACGATTTGAAAATTATTACTTATTTCGTACACTAGATAGATGGTATATATAAGGAGTTAAAAACTCAAAAATGGTTTAAAGGTTATCGAAATTTAATACGAATTATTGAAATCAATATGACAATTGTATACATTGCATTAATTACATTGTGGTAATTCGTTATTTTAATTTCGATTCCATTTTTAAGGAATCCTTAAGTCATAAAAGTATAAGAATCGCATGTATGCATATGTGCATGTGGTACATGCATAAAAATATATAATATTAATAATATTCTTTGAATCATTTATCTCCTATTTACACTTCTAATTACACTAAGAAGAAAATGTGAAAAATTGTATTAAAGAAATCTGAAACATATCAAATTCTACGTTGTAAAAGTCTTTACTTTTAATTTCGCTCAAAATATATTATGTAGAATGTATATTAATTTTCCAATTTCTTACTTACTTCACAAGTAAATAAAACTTAAAGAAACAAATCAGTTTTAGGATAGCAAATTCTTTTTAGGATCAAATTAATTTTAGAATAGCATTCTCTGAGAGATATTAGAATTAAGCATTATGATGTAATTAAATTTTTTATAAAATTAAAAAAGACATTGTAAATAAACTAAAAGTAAATCTTGAGTGTCTTGTTATTTCACACATAATTCTATTATATAATATTATTATTTTGGCACTAATCTTTTAATAATTACCAGCAATTTTTTTAACAATTATTATAATATTAATAATCATTAAATTAGTATTTTAATTATATGTTAGTTTTTTATTTAGTTTGTCATTTATAATGTTTTATAAGTAAAAAAGAAATATTTCAAGAATGTAATTGATTACAAGAGATTGAAGGAATAGCAAGACATTTTTAAGACCTTTTTTTCAATTTAATTTATTAATCTGTATTCCTCTATGTACAAGACTGCGCCTGCTAAATAATCCTTTCTATGATACAAGATAAGAGTCCATTTACTAATAAAATTACGTCTCACCCGCCAAACTCACTCAATACATTGCAATCAATTTTAATAGATTAGAAAAAAGGGACAAAACGAAAAAAAACTCGAATCACTATTTACAAAAGTAATTGATCAATTATGAATCGACTGATTATTGGTTTTAATTCATCCGAAGAAGGAAAGAGAAATTATATATTTAATCACTTAAATTCAATTTTAAGATTATCAAATATCCTCTTCTCGTTTTCAATTATCACATTGTACTGTTTCCAATACAATGATTAAGCAATTATTAATTCATTGATCATTATTTACAAGTAATCATCGTTGAATTAACGAAGAATTAAAGGAGTATAAAGGTTTTTCGTAGTTATTTTCTTATCAGAATTCATCAATAATCAATCGATAGATGTGGAACGATTAATTAATTAATCTAACTGTACTAACTGTAAGGTCTTTTTATTAAAGACCAACAATAGTGACACAATTAATCAATTAATCTTAATTACAGTTGATCAATTAATAAGACAAATTTCTTAAGCTAATTAAAAAAAATCGATATAATTTAAAGCACCTAAAAAATGTTGTTTTTAAAAATTGTGCTCCGACTTAGAAAATTCACTGCGACTTTTTACTTCGTTCGTTAAAATAATTAGTGTGATCGTACAATTGCCTGTCACAACTTGTATCATTTTGTCATAAATCAATTCAATTTTTATCATGTTTACTATATGTGAAGTCATTTATATGCTTTTACGTGCATTATTGACATTGCTTTTTTTTTGGTAACTTTTTTTTTTCTTTTTTTTTTTCTTTTGGACACTTTGGCATAGAAGGTAAATAAACGCAAAATAAAGTAGCGTAACTTCAGCGAAGCAATTAAAAATTATGTTGAATTGAAATTGCTTCGCTGAAGTCAAATCTTTACAATACTAAAAATGATAATTTCACATTAAAAAAAAAAGTTTCTTTCGTCTACCTCAACGGTAACAAGAAATGTCATTACTGATAAAAATCGTAGAGTAATGTAACATTTCATATTACTTGATTGCAACGTTCTAAGTCATTTTTAAGTATCTGCTACTACCTTGCATTATTCTCTATACAACGCAAATTAATTCACATAATATATTTCTCTAATACCCATTCGTTTTTTTAATATATGTATAAATCAACAATTTCAAATTATTCTTTTTGTATGGATCTCTAAATTGATAATTATTTACCAATGAACGTCAAAAATAATCATTTGTAAATTTTCATTCCGTTTTTGTTATATAATTCTACATAACATTTTTCTGTTTCACATATGAATTAACTATGTACAACAAATTATTTAAAAAATAGCTGCTTCATAAAATTAAAATACAGAAGTCATCGATTATTTTTATTATTAGAAAATGTCGGAGCGTTAATAAAACGATCATTTAAACATCATTTAAATATTTTTTAATTAAATATTGTACAATTGAACATAATACTGTAATTTTAGGAATATTTTAGATTGCTTTTCATGTAACATTTTTATATGCAAACATTTAAAAGATTTTGTTCAATTTTACACTTACACTTTAGATATTTCATATATTTCTGAATGTTCATGCAAATAAAGAATTTAGTATTAAAAATGAAACTTAAATAGAAAAGCAACAAAAGTGAGAAAAAAATAGCTATTGTAGGAATGTTAAGTTAATATTAAATAGTACTGGATCATTCATATGATATTTCATAGTTAATATTTCAAAGAAACAATAAATAAATAGATATCAATATTCAGCAATAAAAATATTATTATGAATAAAGAAAGTAAAATTAATTAACATCAGACTTTCAAGTTTGATACAAAATATTATATTTGCATTATGGAAATGTACATATAATATTTTGTTCTTTATAAAATAGTGCCATAAAGTAAAAGTATTTATTTACAATTTTATAAGCATAATGTTACGTAAAACTTCTTATATGATATTCATTTCATTATTTATTTAATAGATCGAAAGTCAAATTTTTTATTCTTTTTAATTACATGTTAGATAAAATAGAGAAATTATGTAAAAACTTAATTTATAATCTTTGTTGACATATTTTGTAAAGCAAACTTAGTATAGATGAAAGGAACTAATTATTCATTTTATCATCGCTCCGACAATTGTCTATTACGTTTCGTTAAAAACTCATCTGATCTTTTCTTTACAATTTACTCAAGTACTCAGCAAACAATGCTGCTCTCAAAGTAATCCACCTTTTCGTCCAAATAAAAGCGAGCTAATAGTACCCAAAGCGGATTGCGCTGGAGACTCTTTTGTAACTGCAACAGAGACTGCAGGTGTAACCTGTCCAAGATCACGTCTCATAGCTCTAGCACCACTTCTTCTTTGTCTACACTCCCTGTTTGACATCGATTCATCTTGCTTTTTGTCAGTTATGTTTCGTTTTGTTATTGAGGAATCACTAGCAGTGGAAGAAGGTGAAAGTTTGTCTTGACTTCCACTCATGGAGCTTTTCAGGAAAGTTAACTGAGCCATAGGGCTTTCGGTAGTACGTTTCGTATATAAAGAACCTTGTAACACTAATGGAGAAATAGATGAACCAATCGTTGTAGCCATTATAGTATCAATACCTATTCTTTCAAGTTTCTCAACTAGACGGATACTGGTAAGAGCTTTCTTGTCTGACCTGGATAATACTGGTCGTTTTCTCTTTGTCTGTTAACAAATACAAAGAACATTAAAGATAAATCAAATTTATAAAATAATGTATGCAAAAAACCAAGACAATAACTATAACTATTAGAAAATTTAATTAGATTTTTCATTTATAATTTTAAAGGAAGTTTTCATTCTTTAAACATACATATCGCATAAACAATATGTTGTTAATGTTTTACAATGCTTTATCTTTCCTTTGTTAAATTTCATCAAAATTTAAAAATAGCAATTAATTGTATTTTATAAAATTTCTATTTTTTAGGTATTATTATATATTATAATATGACATTTTGTTACTTCATTACCAAATTATATTTAATATAATTATGATTATTTTATAAATGTTTTTACATACCTCAGTTTCTCCGCCGAATGTTCTTTTTAATAATTCAGCACCAGTGGATAATAATCCTAAAGAAAGTCCACTTTCTGGAGTTGGTGAACTAGATCGACTTTCCGGGGGACTAGCATCAGGACTGTTACAAGGTGTTGCTGTAGGTGTATAATTCCTATCTTCACTCGGAGTTAACGAAGAAGAAGGCGTTACAGCTTTAATACCTGTTTGAATATATTAATTAAATTACATTTAAATTCGTTTATAATTTAATTTAAATTAGATTCGTTTACTAAGAACTTTTTCTAATAATTGAATTAGATTCTAATGAAAAACATAGTACTATTTATTATTGCTAATAAATGATAAATTAGATAGAATATTTTCAATGTCGAAAAGGTACCTCTCTCGTTTAACATCTTTGCAAGTCCGAGGGTTGTTGAAAATGTTGACGTCGAATTCCTTCTGCTCAACGTTCTTGGAGTACTCATACCAGAATTTAAAGCACTACTAGGTGCCGTTGCGACTCGGCTACCAACAACGCTTGGTGTAACACTTGTGTGATCATCAGGATGTAGAACGGTACTATTGGTGAACGTATATACGGAACCCGTATCTTGAAAAAGTTTGCCGGGATTGGTGTACTCTTCATCTTCTTCAAGATCGCTTAAAGTAAAAGTAACTAGGCCTAAATCCTCCAGGCCTCGACCTCCTCGTGTTTTTACTCCTGGCCGTTCTTCTAAAAGACCACCTAAAAAATAAAATAATCTGATTATAAAAAAATATTTTTATATTCACATTCCGTAGCTGTTTTATTTTCCAATAAAGTTCTCGAGATGACAGCGTGATAAATAAGACATTTATTTGATGTAGCTAAGGTAAATACGATATTTTTCATCGTACTTTTGCAAGAGGACATGCAATTAAAATATCAAGTTCAATAAAACAGAATTATTTTTAAGTAATTTTAACCCTTTGCACTCGAGGCCTTTTTCGCGCGGCGAATCAGCAACTCGAGACGTTTCACAGCATTTTTGACGAATTTCTTACCCCTAACTTAAAATTATTACATACACAAATTAATGTACAAAACTTTTATATTTTAACATTTTATATATCTTTATACCTTTATGAAGATAATTTCTTAAATATTAGTCTATGTAATTTTGCTGTGTATGATATTTCATATAACAATTGCCAACATGCATGCCCGGCTTGACGGGTCAAGTATTACAGTGATATGTTGTATCTTTTGCCGGGTTTATTTCTTTGAGAACAGACTTTGCAATCCTTCCTAATTCCTGTTAGAATATTATGCAGCTTTCCATTCAAGCAGATGTCTTCGGAATCGGAGGTTAAAGATCGAGGCTCGATCACGTGGCTGGTGAAAATCTTAAGTCAGTTGGTGAACTAAAGTTTTCACATACCGCAAGTGATTAAACGGCTGTTCTCTTCTCTGCTGTTTAGTGGTTTTATATAGAATATATGAATTTATTGAACAAATTTCTAAACCTCAAAAAACAGTTTACACTACCATGATTTTCTTACAATCAACGATTTTCTTAAAAAACAGTACGTTGAGGTATACTGATCTGCACGATCGACACCGCCCATATGTTTTATATAATTTATTACTACAGTAGGCTTTTTGACGGTAACTTCAATTCCACCTCATAAAATTCGTTTTATAGGAGTCATTCCTGCATTGTTCCAGTTGGTCAAGTATGTGACAACCCTCTTGTCCTTCCATGCTAAAACTAATGTATTTCTTTTGCGGTATGCTACTGTCGATTTCTTGCGGAATTTTGTTTTTTTTATTTGTTCTGGTATATGCTTTCTATTTGTTAAGATAGTTCCTGTTCAGCTGGCATTTCAATTTCAATAATTCTTCAGCCAAGATAAAGCTCGTATAATAACGATCGGTGTCCTTGAGCACAAGGTATTTTCTCCAGCAGCACTGCATAAAGGTGGAACGGTATTCTCGTTGATACCGGAAGGTCGGACCTTATCAACTTCTCCGTTGTCAAACTTCCATAATAAAGAAGAATGCCACAGATGTAGCCAGTATTTGAGTCTGTCATCGTATAAACTCTAATACCTCATTTGGTTGGTTTCTTCGGGTTGTAAGGAAATCCGACCTTTGAACTTGATAGTAGATTCATCCGCACAAATTTCTCTTTCCGGTGTAAAATACTTCAAAAATTTCGAATTTATATAATCAAGGAAGCAGCCTACTAGCTGTAAGCGTGTTCGTGGACCTGCATCTTGTGTTGGGATTGTCTTTAGATAAAGCATCCAAAAAATCTGGTTGAATCTATCTCTCGTAAACTTGTTTGAATAAAAAAGGCATGTAACTGACATCATTCCGTGACCAGTACTCTTGTAAAGTTGCCAACGGCATTGTCCCCATATTTATTATAACACCAATAAATGCCCACATTTCTTCGATAGTTACATTGTGCCAAGTTCGCCATATCGAGTACGGTGATAATGTCTTTCCTTCTAACTTTTTTCTAGCATAACTGTTTCATTTTTTCAATAACTGTTTCATTCACGAACTGAGTTCATTAATAAAAAACAGTTTGAAAAAATCCAATGGTTCTTTCTTATCTGGGTGTACGTGCGGTCCTGCAAGAGTGTCGCCGGCTATGAACGGTATTTTTGAAGGTATTTCTTCAGATTCAGTACAACTAATCCATTCAGAACTGTCTGATTGTGAGTCTTCTGTAGTATCAATATCGCTGTCACATTCATTGTCTATTACTCTGATCTTTCGCCTTCTTACTTCGTCACTATCATCAGCACTGCTGTTATTCTCTGTATCGTCAAGCTCTCTGTGTATAGATGTAATTTCCTCGTTAAGCAACGTTAAATCAAACTCATCTTCACTTGAGCTTATTTCATTACTACGTTCCATGCTTACAGGGATCAAAAACTTTAACTTTAGTAGTCCTGTCACGACTGTCAAGTTCGAACTAATGCCGAAAATGCAGTCCGGTTCGTGGTTGCGGACTAATTTCAGATAAGAAAATCTTATCTCCATTTGAAGGGGTGTCATTTTACACTTCATAAGATTATACAGAAAGAGCGTAGGAATCCGTTTCAAAGAAACTAAACGTAAACAGTCATTGCCGCGCATCGAGTTTCCGCATCAAACCAAGTGGGCGAGAGTCACCTCTTGAGTTGCGGCATCAAATCATATGGTGAATGAGAGTCATAGGGTTAATACAGAATTATAGAATGTTACCTAACGTAGGGTTAATACAGAATTATAGAATATTACCTAACGTAGGTGTAGCTAATTGAGTCCAATGATGTAAAGTTTGTGAACCTTCGAGAGGTTTCACTATCTGTAATTTTTCAGGAATTCTCCAAGAATTGCTACCATAACCACTTAAATTCCCAGTGCTTCCTGTAGACATAATACTGTCTGGAGTTCTACAACCAATAGGTACGAAAGTAGATGGTGAACGGGTTCCGGCATCATAATCATAGCTATATCCTGTCCCGCTACTGAGACAAGCGCGCCTTGTAAGAACTTCTGCAGGTGTCAATCTACGTAGTGCTGCTTCTAAATCTGCTGCACCAGGAGCACCTGGCACTCCTGTTTGCTGTGGTCCTCTGAAGATGTTAAAAAGTAATCATTGATTTAGTAATTGTGAGTTAGTATTTAAAGAAATACTACTAAACAAAATTTCAGACTTCTTTCACGTACGAATGAAAATGTTAAACTTACGGATAATCTTCAGAATCTGTAATAAGCGAGCCTTCTGAATCACTGTGCCCAGTGGAATCCAAACTAGGAAATATTGATTTTATAGGTCGAACTTGTCCACAACTCATTCGCGGTCCGGTAAAACCACTTGACAGAGTTGACACTGTCATTGAACCTATTCGTGGGAACTGACTTGCATCTGGACAAGATGCATTTCTTGACACATTCCTCACTGTTTCAAAAACTTTCTTATACGTTGGTCTGTATCAAAAATGAAATTAATGAAAATTTTGAATAATGAATCATAGCAAAGTAAAAAATATTAATGAGAAATAAAACACAGAACGTACATTCTATCTGCACTGATACCAGAGTCTAAACTGAGTTCAGAATAAAGTGACGATTCCAATTCTGAAGCAATGGAATCTGGTTGTGGAACAGCGCCCATTGAAGGGAACAAAGATCCTCCTCTAACAGTTGGCATCCCTTTTTTCCTTTGTTTTCGTAATTGTTCCTGAGTTTCAGCTAACAAATTCACCACCTTACAGTAAAAAATATTTTTAGATTATTTAATCATTATTGCTTAAATAATCTTAAAAAAGGGCTTTAGATTTAGCTAATCTGAATGTATTGCTTAATCTTATCCTTCAATCCATTAAAAACCAAGCAATAACTTATCGTACTGAAATTTCTTCTCTTTCAATATTATAATTAACACGTTGACTGCCACGCAAAATTTACACATTCTGAGAATGAGAATGAGAAATATTTAATTTCTTTAATCTATCATATTGCAATAAAGTACAACGAAAGCGTATTTATAATTTTATAATATTATCTAGTTGTTTATATTATTTAAAATTGGTTCTTAATGACATTCATCTTATTTTAATAGCCACTAATGATCGTCGTAGCAATCAATGTGTCAATATAATTGAAAACCATTGCAAAGCAGAAATGTTGGATTAAAGCAATATTGGTCCTTCATGGATTTTCTAAAAAGAAAGTCAGTGAACGACAATTTGACAATCTAATTTCATCTGTGAACATACCTCGGCATATCGATCTTTGAATTCAGCTAATTCGTTTGCCAGAGTATTCTGGTTGTCTCTGGTGATGAGCAAAGTAGCTCCCACTTCATCATGTTCGGCCATCAACTGTGCTAATCTCAATTCTGTTTCAGCTAGTTTTGCCGTTAAACTGACAATTTGCTCATGTTGCAATCGATTTTCTTCTTTCTGTTTATCAAGCTCCTCGGTTATTCCATCTACCTCCATGTTTGCACTTGCTGCACAAAAAAAATGATTTATTTATTAATCAAATTTGGAATTTCAATTAGTATCAACTTTTAAACATTCTTTCTCTTTTTTATTAATTTTTATCTAGAACAATTCAATGACTAACCGAGTTGAGCAGCAATGTCTTTGACAAGTTTCGCCTCCTGTTCCTCCGAATTATCAGCGTCATGCATCAATTTTACAAATTCAGTTCTTAATTGTTTATTTTCATCCTCGAGAGAGCTGATTTTCTTTTGCATTATGTCAAGACTGATACCGCGAAGTCCGGTGGGCGTACCGGCTTCGGAGTTCGATTCTTCGGCATCATTTGTTAATATCTGAATTAATTCTGTCTTCTTTGCGAGTTCGTGCGTGAGTTGCGTAATTTTTTCATTGGCTTCTTTTACATCGGCCTCTAAACTGGTAACTGTGGCTTCGAGTTTTTGATTGTGCGATAAAAGTTCTTTGCCGATACGCGCGGTTAATTCTAAATCCTTTTCTTTCTGCAAGTCAATAAACCATTTAACGTTTAAGACACAAAAGGTAATCGATAATTTGTAAAATTATTTTTTTCTTCTCACGTACGAACAGATTTTGTGCAAGTACATGACAATAGACGTGCGAGATTATTTCGAAAGTTGAGAACTCGAGCTTGAAAATTCAAGAAGTTTTAAATATAAGAATTCAAGAGGAATCTCCTTTTTTTAAATATTTCTAATTGAAATATTCTATTTAGCACTTTTCTCGTTACGTTAGAGTGATCGATATTCTTTACTTTTCAACCAAAGATATATGTTAAATCATACATGTTAAGGTGATATAAAAAAAAAAAAATGATAAAATTTAAATTTCATTCTGTTTTTAGCGCACTGCTTCTGATATAATAAGTGAAAAGTTTTGATTTCAAATCGATTTGGCAATGATTGGACGTAATTGATTCAAGAATACTGAAATCTATTAATGGTTTAAGAGTAATAAAATGATGAGGGATAAATAGAAAATAATTATTTCTTTATCGTTCAGATTTCTTACATCTGTGATATCAAGTACAAAGGACATATATTTAATGATATTTAACCACTTGCGCTGGTAACTGATTGCGGACCATAACGAGTGACCAAACCGTATACAATAACTCGTCTTCTTTTTGTATTCATCGGTATATCACTCTTTTTGTATTCATCGGTATATCACTGGATAGAAATTATTAAAAAGTAACAAATTTATTATTTGTTTTGCCTGGGTTTTATTTCAATACACTTAAAACTGTGAAAATATTGCAATTTTGGGACAATAAGTTCTCGACGTCATTCCAGCGTAAGAGGTTAAGATGTAAAACTATATGTAGTATTATAGATATTTGTTACATTATGAAAGATTAAATGACTAAATCGAGTCCGATTATTGCCGAGCTTATTCGAAATATAATACGTGTGGCACTTGATATATCCATGTTTTAATTCGTGTAGTTTTATGTATCAATTGTATATTAAAATACGTATTATATATTATAATATTACAGGTTATGCTTAACCTCAGACTTTCACAATATGGATTTGTAGCTTGCGATTTAGACTATTTTTCCTTTCATCTCTCGAATTATACATATATATATAATATCATTATAATTGATTATACATGCATTATAATTGGTCATAAGCTTTTTAAGTGTCAGAAATATTACAAATTTCTGCTATCAAATGTTAATTTATTTGTTAGTTTTTTTTTAAATATCAAGACACAATCGCAAGATTAAACCTTGTTAATCAAAATTTAAAAATTTTTATTATTACCTACAATTTAGGATCATACGTTCGTTTTAGAAATTACGTACGTGAATGAATTCATAGTATCTTTTTATACATTACGCAAAATAAAACCTGAATATATTAATACATCTGTAAATACGTATGTTAAAAATTACACGAATTAAAACGTGGACATATTCATTACATAATTACTACACGTTTAAATTATAATCTCCAATTGGGCCAAGCTCAATTGCAGAAAGCTCCTCAATGATCTGAAATCAAGCATAAATTAAATTCGAAGATTTTAATTAAAAAAAAAAAGAAATTATTTAGTAGTAATATAGACAACAGAATGTAGTATAACTAATAGACAAGTCTAGAATGGAACTGTGATTTTGACAGTTATTCAATAATTTGTTGCAAAATATAGATTATAAAATTATGAGATCCATATCGTGTCTAATTAGTTTTTTTTGTCATTTCGAAAATATATATGTAGATTTCTGTATAACTTGACCCAATTCGAGGTCGGACAGGTCCGCTTGCGCTTATATTCTGAACCCCATATCCCCCTGTATATCAATGATTACATTTACCTCCTCTAGAAGCCTTGTAACTGCTTCTATATCATTATAAGTCTTGGTCATTTGGCTCACCCGGTTGCTACATAAAACTGAAATGAAAAAAAAAATCGATTTTGTAATGCTTGCCAGTAGAAATAGTATTCAAGAGCAAATGACTAGAAAATATATTACAAACTACATATATATATATATATATATGTAGTGTCATTATTAAACAAAGAAGCAATAAACCAATGGGATAAAATAATTTTACAAGCAATGCAAGTAAAAAAGATAATAATAAAAAATTAATGTATAAAATTCTATGAATATTAGATGTATCTATGATGATACATTTAGTTTAAAATTAAACCTGCTAAACTTGTACCAAAGTGTTATTTACCAAATTTTCCTCATTTACAAATTAATAAAAAATCTGTTATATGAATTGGTACTTCATTAAAAAAGTAGCAAACACTGCTGCTTAAAATGCCATGTAACTAACATTAAGTTTAATTACATTACAGAAAATATTTATTAAAATCTAGACAGATGTTTGAGTGTGTGTATATATATATATTCAATCAGTTTTTAGTATCATTAAATGAAAAAGGATTTTGGATTGAGTTAAACGAGAGAAGCATATGATTTTCTTCAATTTATAACTCTTAGACATCTTTACTTTCACGTTAATACCTGGAGAAGAAATTATTTCATCGAATCAAATTTTCTTCGCCATTCCTAGGATTTCTGAAAGATTTTCCTTCGATTTGTGAAACTAACTCTGATGGATTAAAGTATGTATATTATTTGAATGAAAAATATCTAAAAATATATATATCTTAAGATATTTTGTTCACATTTTCGTCTGACAAGATTATATCATTTTATCGAAAACAAATAGGTTGATTTAAGAAGATTTGCAAAGAAAAAAATGAGTTCACAAGAATAACGACAAGAAACAAAAATTTCAATAATATTCGATAATGAAAATAAAAGTCTACATACAAAAGTATTCGGCAATTATATTTAAAAATGTAATAAAATGATGTCATTTGTGTAAGAATTTGTTAATATAAATACATATAATAATACATCTATGGTTTAAAATTATGGCTTTTTAGAAATATTCAAAGAGAATAGCAAAAATAATTGAAAAATTATTCAATACCCTTCAAACATCTTAATTTTACATACATTAACATTCCTTAATGATAATATTAATTCTTTTTTAAATTTAATTTTATTTTTCAAGTTTTAATTTTTATTTTTTTTATTTTTAAGGATAATTACCAATTCCAGATTACATAAGAAAACAATATGATCATAACATTCTATTTCAAATTTTAACTTCTACAGAAGAGAGGTAATTGATATTAATAAAACTTGTTTCTAGATTACAGAATAAATTGATTATTAACAACATATAAAGGGTTCAAAGCCAATGTAAGTAATTGTTCATTGTAAGTTCAGTTGTAAGATCATTCAATTTAGTCATATAATATAATCAATACGATATTATAACCATAACTAAACTCTTGACATGAAAAATGTTTCTACGGCGTAATCATCATAGTGATCAGCTTCTGAGTTTTCCACATATTACATCATGTATATAAATTTTAAAAATTATCCCTCAATATTTTGTCCTAAAGTGACATAATTTTATTCTTTCTTTTTTTTTCTCTAATATTTAATATTTAATATTTCCTTTTATTTCTCTAATATTCACTGTACAGAGACAACAACATTTTTAAATTGTTTTAAAAAGTGATGTATCACATTATTTATATAATTAGTAACAGTTTAGGGACGCTAAACTTTTACATTACCAATTTGTAATGATAAAACTGATATGGTTAACAAGATATAACGTGTTCAAGAGGATATTATTACATTGCACTTTATACGGCTTCTTAAGTATCCTAATGGTATAATATTACAAATATATTATGATGTACTATTTTACGGTATATAAGATTCAGTGACAACAAAAATAACGTCAACAGTAAATTAAACAATTCTCCGGGAAAGGTACAAATAAATGTCACAATGGTTATTTATTGAAGTATATAATCGTTACATATAATTTACAATTTTAGTATACGAAAACTTTTATAGTAAGCTCCTATTTGATTTAAATGAACAAAATAAATAACTACTATGTTAACGGTGTATACTAATGTAGTATTATATAATACTAACAATAAGTAGGTAAATAGATGAACTGATAGATGAACTATTTGTTGAATCAAAAACTTTAATGAATTACACATATGCAGAACTAAATTTTTAATGAAGGATTGAGATACATTTTTATTGTTATTTAACAAGAAAATAATATTTTCCCCTATTAAACAAAAATGTGTTCAACAAAACACAGAAATACATTTATTTTAATTTTTCAATTTAAGAAGACTCTTATAAAAATTAAACAATTAATTATAAGAAATAAATCAATGATGTTTGTCTTACGCTAGAGTGCTTGATTGAAAAAAGGCGTGCATAAATTTACATTCGTGTTTATGTCAGCGCATTGCTTGTGGTTTGAAAACTTGCGAAAAGGATAATGAGAAACGAAAGTCACATGGATATCTACAATATAACAACTACAATTAGAATTACGTTAATTGTAATTAAAAAATATACTTTTTCGTTACAAAACGCAGATTTGAAATGATAAATGTTTCATGCAAATGTGAATGAATTCTTTAATAATTTATGATGAACATAAACGTGAAAATTTTAATGGCCAATACAAAAAAAAAGTTAAATAAAAAATTGCAAAGTCTTTAAATAATATGAAATTGAAACGTAACAAATGCATTTCATAATAAATACGTATTTAAAAATTAAATAATTTAAAAAAAAAAACGTGTTCAAATGTAATATAAATATTATAATATCGTAATTCTAACGTAATATAAGCACAGGATGTTCTAACGTTTCATACGTTTCTAGTCGCATGTCACTGATATACCCATTCTTTTCGGGAATTTCGAATGATGCACTTAACCTCTTGCGCTGGAACGAATGCTACGCACGTCGAGAATTTTTTGTCCCAAAAATTGCAATATTTTCTCAGTTCTAAGTATATTGAAATATAACCTAGGCAAAACAAATAATAAATTTATTACTTCTCAATAATTTCTATCCAGTGATATCATTCTATTCGACGAGTTCAAAAAGAGCGACGAATGATTATATACGGTTTGGTCACTCGTTATGGTCCGCAATCAGTGGCCAGCGCAAGAGGTTAAGGCATGGCCAAGGATTCGCGTTATCTTCGAAAAATAAACTCAAGACTAAAGCCATGGTGTGGTAGCTTAGAACTCGAAATTTAATGCCCGTGAGAATCTCGATAATACATGCGTTATCGGCCAATTGGCATTCTTTGGGAGTTGACATAAAGTGTCAACTATTTTCCCCAACTTTGAAATTCTAAAAATTTCTGAAACCGATAGAAGCGAGGTTTCTTCAATTTTCTAGCAACTTAGAAGATGAAAATGTCCTATTGTGTCTGATTTATGTCGTGTCCACATTACTGTTATCATAGTTTTTAGACCCTAATTAAATAATCTAATCTACCGTTTGTGTTAGGGCTCTGTTTGGATAACCATTTGATTCACGAAGAGCGGGTAGTCATCCGATATTATTGCTATTCGTTGCACACGATGATTGCTATGAGATTGTTACAGATGAACTATCGAAGAATTGCTATACAGAAAGAAATATCATAGCTTTGCTTTATATCTCTTTGTATTTTGGTCGCAGAAAAAAAAGAAGAAGCATAAATGACTGACTATAGTGAGTTTTGCCCTTTATAAATAAAGGTTCGTAGATACAAAACAAAAAATGATCTATAAATTGAATTCAATTTTAACTTTATACTATCGTAAAAATATTGTGCATATTTGTTCGTAAGTTTTATTCTTAAAAAGGAATATTCAATGTTATATTTTGTTGCCTATTTGACATATTAACTATTAATTATGTTCTGTTACATTATTACAAAAATCACGGTGCACGGTGTTAGAACAAAGCATCTTACATAAGTATAAAATGTATCAAAATATACATACTGGATGCAATCAAGTTTGTGATGTAAACGAGAACAGAATAGTGCAAATTAGAATATAAAGTTTCTCATATGAAGTTTCGCTTTTAAATAAAAAAATAAGGTATATATAATACAAATGAATAAACTTCTACTTATATTTACAGACTCTACGACTTCACCATAATATGACTCGGCATTTCAATTAGAAATACAAGATGAAATTGAAGAATATGAAGTTTCCAATCTTTGAAGGTTGAATTTGAAGGTTCCAACTATACGTCCGTTCATTGATTATTCATGTGTGATTCGGCGTTTAAATGTGCAAAGTTAGAACAAGCGATGAAAGAACTGTAGTATAACGATTATAAAAACTTTCTGGATTTATCAAGTGTACAAATTAGTTCGTGGCACTTTTTTTATACATTCACCATTTATTTGCAGAAAATATTATTTACTACTATTTTATTTATTTATTATACTATATTATTATATATGTATTAATATATATTATAATTATATAGTAAAACATATTATAGTATATAGTGTAATATAAATTACTATAATATAGTATAGTATACTATAGTAAAAACTTTACTTTATTATTATATTATAGTAATTATGTATTATACCACTAATTTATCAAACAATTTTCAAAACCAAGAAAGTTTCTTGAAGATGGCAGTTTTGAATTAAAAAATTTTCAATCATTTTGAGTGTCAATCGAAGAAATCGTAATTCAAATAATTTATCTCTATGCATATTAAAAAAAAAAACTTCAACTACGTTAAAACTGAAGACATAGTTTATATTCTGAACGTGTATAGAGTCAATGCTTGCTTATTAAACTGAAAGTCTTTTTTTCTAATAATCTATTTTCTAATATCAACAATATAATAATTTGATCAGATATAAATGTATAAACTATTTGTATCCTGACAAGTTCATATAAACAGAGTTCCACTGTACATTCTTTTTAAAAATTGTTTTCATAATTATTTAATTAATTCTAGACTGTACAATGCACTAATAAACTATCTAATATTCTAATAAGCATTGTAAACTATATTTATTTAAAATTTAAGAAGATTTAAAAAATGCAGGTAATCAATTTGTCCGTGAACGATTCAATTATAAGTATAATCAAACTTCAATTGTAATGTTTCTTTGCTCATCAATATATAATGTTAAGTATGAGCTAGGACTATATACTATATCTAGACGGAAATAACATGACATGCAAGCACGTTCTGTAAATACAAGCATGAGTAGAAATTCATCTGTTTGTACTTAGATAATTCGAATCGAGGTAAATGCTCATTTCTCGGATCAAATTTCTAAGTTAGCCTTCTCGAGAAACAAGAAAAACTTCATATGTAAACAAAGTTTGTTCTCTAATCATGGTAGAAGTCTATTTCGTATCGTATTGTAAACGTTTATTGTTAAATGTAATGCAAAGTGTATTGTAAAATGTAGAAAAATACATAAAACACATACACGTACAATAAATAATAATGTAAAAATTACGATACGAAATAATACAAAAAAAAAAAAAAAAAAAATATACAAAGAACAAAACAGCAAAAATT
>NW_025108984.1:938246-998933 GCF_011392965.1 Frieseomelitta varia
TCTCTCTCTCTCTCTCTCTCTCTCTCTCTCTCTCTCTCTCTCTCTCTCTCTCTCTCTCTCTCTCTCTCTCTCTCTTTTTCTATCGTTGTTCATTCCTTAATTTTCTAACCTTATCTCACGCGCATGCAGCGCTAATTTCATTTCTGCATCTCTCAATGATGGTGAAAAATTTCTAAATTTTTTCATATTTTATTCTCTATTTGTTATGCGCTTTTTCAACTTTATAGGTTTACTGTATTTTACAATCATATTTCGAAAGAAGTTCGCCACTTTGTGTCGACGAAGATGCATTTTTTCTTTTTTTCTTTCTTTTTATTGGATTTGGTATACCATTAGTAAATTTAAGTCTAAATATACTTTTCTAACGAAAATTATTAAAAATTAAATATATATAGGAGAAACAGATAAACGTAAATGAATTGCAATAATTAATCAATCGTGACTGCGATGATTTATTGCATTGAAAATCTGAATTGTACTGAACTGTAAGTACTTCTAAATTAAAAATATTATACTTTTCTCATTGATTAATTTACAAATCTTTTCTCTCTCGGTAAGATTTGTGTTCTTTGAACAATTCATCGTTGTTTACCACGATAATGATCATTTTTTTACGATTAATGACTGTCATCAGGGACTTTAACTTCAAGAATAGTTATCTTTAGTACAGAAACTATGTATAAATAATTGGATACTTGCAATTTCATTAAAAGCTTGATATTTTTCTTATTCGACATTTTTCTCTTGTTAATTTTTTGTTTCTAGTGAATAGTTGACGTTTCATAAAATTTATATTAAATAGTTGACGTTATATAAAATTTATATATTTATTATATAAATATATATAATATACTATTTAATATTTATTATACAAATATATATAATATATTATTATATATTTATTATTAAGATCAAATTAAAGAGATTTGAATTATATTTTATACTGCAATAACTTACAAGTGTCCAAATACCTATGCATGGTAGAGTGTGCATTAAGCTACATCAAATATTGTTTTATTAAGTTATATACTTTTTGCACTCCATTATCCATACCAATATTATTGCTATATTTTAAACGATTGTTACTTGATAAGAGAACCAATTAAACAATTCTTTTTACTAACTATATTTTTTATATTATTTATTTTGTTTATTATTATTATATATTTTACTAATTGTACTAGCATCTTATTGAGATTTGATATTTATGAAATTTTTAACTATTTTTCGCTGAAAAATTTAAATAATTGAAGTAAAATCAAATATTTACAAACAATAATTTTATTTAACCTTTTCTTTCTAATAATAATAATAATAATAATAATGCTTTCATCTCAGCTTCAGTGACATTCTTCTAATCCTTCTATAGTGAAAATGGTTTTTTCTTTATTATTCTTTTCAAAATTATTTTTGTAAATTGACGTTAAGTCACGTTCGACAAAGAAGCTCAAAGAGTTAATAATTTATCAAAGAAGATAATCTGCAAATAAGAATGAGCAGACTGCGGATTTGTAAAAAGTTTTTAAATACATGATCGTGCAGAATGCACGTTATATGAAAATATATATCAAAATATCAAAATATTACAATTATAATATTTGGTATGTTGCGCAGTAACAATTTTCTTGAGTTCTGTTTCTTAGAATATATGTTCAAAAATTTAAATTTCTGCTACTGATAAAATTGCAAATTCTTATGCATTTATTCTGAGTTTCGAAACGCACATAACGTAACGTGCAAAAATACTTGAAGTCCAATAATTGTCAATACTCGAAGAACAAAAGCAATTTATTAAGATTCTATTTAATATACAGGAAAATTTGAATCTGCGTGAACATCCACTATTAGTCCACTAATAAGCTTTACGATAGATATTTAAATCTGACAGTCAGTCATAATGAATGTCATAAAAGTACAAAAAAAAAAAAGAGTGGAAGAGAACATAAATTTAATACACACAAAAGGTTATATAAATGTTGAAACAGTCCACAATGTGCTGTTTCATAAAATCCAACACTGACGATACTTCATTATCAAACAAAATGAAAGGATGAAAAATGTGAACGATATTATTCTAAGAAATCTTTTTAAGAAAGACAATAATCCAGATTAAATGGTAAAGTATAAATACCTATTGTTTCACTAAGCAATTCTAATCGTTATCTCGTTAATTGAAACAGAAAAACTAAAGGAAGTGAATTTTGAGATAACGAGACGAGCACAAAAACAAAGATAAATAGCAATTTATTTAAAAAAAAGAAAAATAGACATGATTTATTCTTTAATTCTATCGTCATCTGTGACCTCAAAAAATAAATAAATAACGGTCGAAAATGTTCGCGATAAATTTGACAAAATTACGAGATGCAAGACGAATGACAAAATCAAGGTTTCGTAAGAAGGGAACAATGTTGACTATTCGTCATCTCAAAGATTTATTTACCATTATTCTTCGCAATGAATAAATTTGCATGGAATTACTAAGAAAACGAGAAGTGTGGTAACATAAAATCTCTATATTGTAAATAACTGCATAAAAATTTGAAAAATATTTTTAAAAAAATTAAAGATTTTTCATATTATTATTATTATTACTATTATTATTATTATATTTGTTATTATTTTCGAATGATCATTTCTTAAACAGCCTAGACAATTCTACAACGATAAATTAATTTACAATGAAAAAACAAAAAAATAAACAGATTAAGAACTGAATTAATTAATTAAATCAAAAACTAATTGAGTATGTTAAAAACAAGAAATAAATTAATTAAAATGAAAAAAAATAATAATATTCGATGAATTTTTAAATTCTACACAGAATTAAAGATTTTTAAATCTTTTAATATGCACGCAAAAATTATTTTAATTCAATGCACGATATTTGAAAGAAATTGTGTAAAATATTGATAAAAACTACATATACGACAATCTAATGATATACTAAAAATTTTATATATATATATATAAATAAAAATTTCCTATCAAAACTTTCTTTCATCACAAAGATAAACCATTTATTACGAGCAAATTGAATTAGAAATTATCACCGCAAGTTGCAACTTCACACACTAACAATAAAACTTAATCGTCTCATTAACTCTTTGGGATTAGTTGCGTTTAAAATTGTCCCACATTTTTTTTTTTTACAGTTGATGCATGGTAGGGTATTTTTTAACCTAAAGATGTATTTCAATGAATTTCATTTATGCCCCTGTAGTAAAGAATTTTTTTTTTCATTTTAATATTACTTTTTCTTTCATTTTAAGAAATATTTTATGTTTAATAATTGAAATAAATTATTTTTATATTTATTATTATATCAAAATATTATATCAAAAAATTATTATTTTATATCAAAATATTTTTATATCAAAAAAAATTCCGTGCGAGTTTTTTTTTTTTTTTTTCTTTAAAATTGCGTGCCCCTAAGGGTTAATGTCACAGTATGCCAAATTATGTTCTCTAATTTCATACAAGAACTGCTGGAATCGTGACACTTAACAAGACTTGAAGATTGCTTCGAAGTTTACCAAGAGTCAATGACGACGAGAATATGTAAGATACACGTAGACTTGTTACTATTTATTCATTACAATACGCATTGCAAAGTCAACGGAATAATAATCCAGTAGATCTCTCTCCCTGAACTCTTGAGAAGAATACAAATGTAAATACTTTTACATAACAATACAATGAGAAATGTATTTTCATTTCATTGTACCTATGTATCATGCCTATTGTTGATAGCTGAGAATTTCAGATATCCTCGTTTAATAGTTGAAAAGGTTAGCATCAAAGAATTCTCCGAATGATTTAGCGAACAGATCTTCTTTCGAAACATTATTGTAAAAAACTGCGCGGCAATTGAGAACTTTTTGCATGCCAACTGCCTCCGTTGGCGAAGAATCGAACGACTTTTCCACTTTTACCGTTTAGAAAGTCTCGATCTTCTCAACATTAATAACTTTAACGCTCGCTCTGAAACTGTCGAATTATGATACAACTTGTCGCGAAATGCAACACCATGTTTCAAGCGTACGCGTGTAATGTCGCAAGTTTCGTGAAGGCCCTGGGAACGTATCGTGAAACATACTTGGACGTTCATGTTCTAATTAAAAACAACTCCACGCTTGATGATCCATGAATAATTTGGAAAGAAGAGATTGTGACGACTGAACAAACAACGCGGCACTTGGGGGGTTGGGGAGAGGCTGTTATTATTCAAAGGTACAGGTAAAAAAAAAAAAAAAAAAAAAAAAAAAAAAAAAAAAAAAAAAAANCCGGCGAGAAAAAAAATATTCGATAGGCGAACCAAAGCAGGGTTTGGTCGATTTATTCGGCAACAAATTAAAAAATAAAAAAACAAAAATTTCTGACGTAACGTCTTAGGGAGAGACGTCGCAGGTGATTATTGATTTTTCCACACGCTCCAAGCTTGCATAAGAGTTGCACCGGAGTGATAAACCGAGAGACCACGCTTCATCCTTTATTTATAGAAACAATGATGCGGCTGCATGATCCCTTCTATCGTATTAATTTTAAACTTTGTCAATACTGTTCCTTGGCATTAATCGCGAAAATTTAAGTACTTTAATTACGTACTCGATGTGCAGCATGTATTTATATGTTCGTTTAAGAAAAGCTTAACATTACGTACAACGTTCAGATAATTTGTCATGAAACGGAATGACTGAGATTTTCGTAAATAACGATAGGGAATGATCGTCCGGAGAATAACCACGTGGCAACATGCACCAATCTAAAACGTTGCATAATGTATCAGAGACGTACACAGTTGACCTCCAAAATAATCTTTCGCTGCTCGTCACTATTCGACTAAACACGACTCCAGTTGCAATAAAAAGAATCAATGAACCTTGTATTTACTTCGTTCTTTAATCCTGGAAGAAATTCTAACAGAGAAACGCTATTACAATCTTTCATGCTCTTTTAATAAATTTCAATTGCTAACTTGTACATTTTATATAAATGTTCGATAAGTCCTGCAGGTTTATTATATAATGTAATCGTAAAGACATAATTACAATACGAGCAGCAAATGCTCTTTGACCACTTGCGCTGGCAACTGATTGCGGACCATAACGAATGACCAAACCGTATACATTAATTCGTCTTCTTTTTGAATTCATCGGTACGTTATTCGATAGAAATTATTGAGAAGTAATAAATTTATTATTTGTTTTGCCTATACTTAAATTTATTTAAAACTGAGAAAATATTGCAATTTTGGGACAAAACATCCCAACGCAAGAAGTTAATCTATCAGTGAAATTTAGACAAACATCTCCATTGGAGTTATTTTACCGTCCGTTTAAATTTTTTAAATGTTTAAATTCATGTGATTAGTCTTTCAAAACAAATCGTAACACGTGAATAAATAATATCTTTTTTATTGACAGAGGAGAAAAAAATGAAGTAAACAAAGAGGTTAAAGTTTGGAGGTTTTAAAAATGGCGTCACGTCTCGATTGTTTAACAGCAACGTTGCTTAAATAAAAGGAAGCAAGAAACAAAGTCATTATTTACACAAAGAATAATCTAACCAAATTATTGCACATTAATTATTTCAAATTATTTCAGAATTCTGTAATATTTCGTTTAATGATAAATTTCAAATTTAACGATTGTCGTCCAAGTATGTTTCACAACAAAGTGAAGTTGAAAAAATGGACGGTGAAAAGTGAGGTGGCGATTTGATTACATTTCGAACTTTTATTACTGGCGATTGATTTAATTTTAAAATAAATACTTACCATTCAGCACATTAATTCTCCGCCTCTGACGTCAGAGGATTCACCGGGCACATTTCACTGATTTTCTTGAATTCCTCGAACTTGAATAATCAACTGTTCACACAGACACTAATTGACACACCGATCGATAGTTTATACACATCAAACAAGAATAATGTTACTCTTTATTATTAGGAAACGTGGAGAAAGCATGGAACGAAACAAACAGCAAAATTACACCAACGCCATGTCACAGAGCTGTCAGAGCAAGCTGCGCAGACAGCGATGCGTGTAATACAGCGAGAAGGAAATTTAAATCGCGGATTTACAATGCGGCAATCCTTGTGCAGTAGTTTAAGTATTCAGTGGCTAACGAATCTACTCAAACACTTAGCATAGAGAAGCTTTTATATACATACATGTATATTGTTTACTCTATAAAACAATTAGAAATTTCATTAATAAAAACTTTGAAAATGATCAGGAAATGTATTATATATAGAAGTCGTAAGATATTTGTTGCATATATAGAGTGTTCCGCGACTCGTGGTCAATCGACTAGGAAGTGATTCTATACATAAAAATGTGTCGAAAAAAAAGAATGAAATTTTTTCATTAAAACTTTTGTTTCTGAGAAAATCGAATTCGAAAATTTATTAACTACATTTAAATTTGGCTAATCTTATAGTGGACAGGATATTTTTAATCGTAAGGATATTTTACGCGCAAAAATATATAAAAAATGTGAAACAACATTTTTTCGTCGTTCTCAAGAAAATAAACTTTCAATAATGTTTCGTTAAAAATTGCCCTAAGAATATTTTACAGAAAAATTTTATTCCACGTTTTTTATTCATTTTTGCATGTAATATAACATTCTGTCGCGTCTAAAACTAGCTAAATTTAAATATATTCGATAAATTTTCAAACTCGATTTTCTCGGAAACGAAGGCTTTAGTTTAGAAAAAATTTTATTCTTTCTTTTCGACACATTTTTATATGTAGAATCATCTCCCAGTTGCGAGACAACCTGTAGTAAAATGTTATATCATGTATTGTCATCTCAATGAACTATTAAGTCACGTATATTGCAAAATAAGTGTATACGCAAAATTTCATTTAAACATTCGAGAAATTAAAAAAGTTATATTAAAGACAATCCGCGATGGGGGCAAAAGTGTCCCAAGGGATGCAGCCGCATCCCAATTCTCAATAAAAGAATAGAAATGTGATATGTAACTTTTTACTTTGATAATGATGAAAGAAAGAAGAAAAGTGCAAAATAAAATATAAATTACGTAGAAAAATCTCTGTAATTTAATGTGATGAAACAATGAACAATTATTGATAAACTGTATCGTCGCTTTATCAATATTCTATTGTCAGTAAATTCATTATTGAAAGATTTGCACATTTTTCCAAATGCAATAACTCATCGGTTATCACTCATCAGTCTGTTAACAAACACTAGTTTTTTTTTCTGATGAGAGTCGCAGAGTTTAATAGAGTATGTGTAGAAAAAGTTAAAGTAGAAAATGAAACTTGTCAAAGAACTCTTTATTTGTTTTTGAATTCTTCTAAATTCTTTTAAAAGATATAGAATTTTTCAATGCTTTAATAATAATTTCCTTCGATTCTAGTGATCATTCATATTTTAATTTTAATTTAATAATATTGTATAATATATATAATATTATTGTTATTAACACCTTATCGACGGAGTCATAACGTTAATTTCCTATCGTTAAGATGAAGAAAATATGGCTGAATGAAATATAAATGCCTTTATTTAAAAGAAAAATAAACATTTTTTATTTGGAACTGACAAAAATAAAAAATTTCATTTAAATTTTATAAAAAAGCTAAACTTTATGAAAAATAATATATATATAAATTAAATTTTGTAATTTTGTACTGAATTTTTATTTCTGCGATTATATTATTACATATATATATAAAATTACAAATTTAATATTGAGAAATCAATAATTTTGTTTAGTATGATAGGCATTGAAACAATTTTCTATGTGTAATGGGACTTTGCAAAAACTACACATATACTTGGTCTCTTTTCTTATTGGCTTATCTTCATCGTTTTCTCGTAAACTTGTTTTTTCAATTTTTATTCTTTCTATTTGGTGTTCCTTCAAGTTCCCAGACAACCTTCCTGGTGGATCCTGTCGTGGTGGGCGAGTTGACGTATATGGGGGAATAATTACAGTCTTCCCCTCTGTGGGAAATCAACCAAGTTTCAGCAATGCGCAGCAAGAAGTCTGCATATCTAATGTTTTCTGACTGCTTCGCTTCTAAGAAAATTCTCGGAAAGAATTGTACAAGGCACAATTCAAGATGAAAAGGGCTGTTTTCTTCGACCATTTCCTCGTTTTTCTAAATATAGAGCAGAATGTTAAATACTTGTCAGCACTGTCAACACTCCTTACATTTTCATTGTAATCTATAACAGACAATGGTTTCCATATATGTTGTCCGGATTGACAATCAATTTTATTTGTTTGTTGCATTGTAGAATTGTGCATAGTAGAAATCATTCTTATACCTTTCTTTTTGTGATTCTATGCTTACAAGGATCCTGTATTTTTTAGTAATTTTTTTCAGATTACATACTTTGAAAGACAAATTACTTTCATCAATAGCAAAATTCTGCTTTGGTTCATAAACGGTTTTAAATTTATGTTGGAAATAATCGATCAATTTCTCTTCGCTGTTAGAAAAATGTAAATATTCCCAAATTTGAAGAAATCTGTCTCGATTCATAGTCTCAGTAAAAACTGGCGTTTCTATCAGCCAGTAAGTTTGTTTCTCTTAGCTTGTTAGAATTAGGAACGCAAAAAACTTTTTTATTTCTACTATTGATTCATTCTGCATCGTGTTTCGGTTTCCATTTTTCTGTCTGTAATATCTGTTAGTTTCAGCGCGTATTTCGTTCAAAATGTCGTGCTCGATAAACAGAGAGACAGTGTCAACAGAATCGTTGTAATTACCTGGAGTTTGTATTCCGGGCGTATCAAGAAAATTCTCATTATCTTTTGGGTTATCCCCTGTGGACCAGCGATGATCTTTCTCGGAATTGTCTCGCGTCGAGCAGTCACTTTTTTCTTCTTCAGAACTGCCCAAAATAACCTGCGACTTATTGAGCGTACTTCTAATTTTCCTGAAATACTGGTCCTCATCGACATCGTCACTACTAGTGCCAATATCGCTATTAATTTCGACATCCTCCGTAAATGTTGTTTCCAGGTTTACACTTCATTTTCTTGATGCCATGTTTTAAAAGTTTCAAAGTTACAATAATAAATATTAGGCTAATTTTATCACTTTTGTGTACGCTAAAATCTCAACTGCAATTGAGGTAAAATGTAGCGGTTACTGCGCCTGACGGCGTCATCCGAAATAGATAAGGTGTTAATAATATATAATATTATATAATCTATATAATAATATGTAATTTATACATATATATTTATACATATTCTACAATATGCAATTTATACATATTATAATTTTATTTTATTATAATTTATATATTATATAATTTTATCTTATTATAATTTATATTATTATATAATTATAATTAATTTATTATATTATTTATACAATTTATTTATTACTAATTTATTATATATTTATTATTATATATTTTAATTTTTCCACAATATAGAAAAATATACAGTAATCCAAGGCCATGAGAAATATATTATAACAAATCACTGAATTCGTTTCTACAACACTATAAAATCAAAAATACAGTGTCGTTTAAAGAAATCGAAGTGATCTTAATTTTTTAAAGAATTTTACGTATTGCAACTTGCAGCCGACTAAAAACTAATTGTCTGTAATATTTTTGTAATTTGTGTTTGTAAGGTTTGTTTGAAACCGGAAATCGATTATTTCAGGACACACAAAATATATAAAATATAATCAAAAATAATACAGGAAATGAAATAAAAAAATAAAGAAAAATAATGTCTTTCTTTGCCTATAAATCTGTGTCAACAAATATTTGTCTAAAATATTGTTTACTATAATATAATAAAGTTGTGATAAAATATTGTTTATTATAATATAATAATGTTATGATAAAATATTGTTTATTATATTATAATAATGTTGTAATAAAATATTGTTTATTATAATATAATAATGTTGTAATAAAATATTGTTTATTATAGTATAATAATGTTTATTTTTAAACTTTTGAACCAGAAATATAATCGGAATTATTTGAAATGAACAATGTAAAGAACCATGCACATGAAATGTAAACTAATCTTTTTAATCAAAATATATAATGTCTGAACTATAAAAACTGCGAATTCCTCAACCAAAGTGCATATTAAGATGATCTCTATACTCTCATCCGAACTCGCCTCATTATAACATGAACTCGAGATCCATTTCATTTCATTAATGGTGCTGCCTCTGAACTCTCGTTTGTAAGTCAACCTTCGAACAACTATTACGAAAATTAACTTTCCAATTATGATTCAAACGAGATATTTTTAACAGAAGATGCACATAACGGAAATTTTTCTCCTGTATCATTTTTATGTCATAAACAGATTACGATTTTACATATGTATAATTCAAGGTTTTTCAAGAAACGATAATTTATTCAATAAGGAATGATATTAGTGTTAAATAGGTGAATAAAAAAGAAAAAATAAATAAACGCTTTATAAAATACAGGGTGTGCTGAATTTTAGTCTTCAAATTTTGCCAATGTGTTTTATATATAAAAATAAGACTAAAATATCACGTGGCAAAAGTTCATAAGTGCTTCATTTGAAAATTATAACAAAAATATAGGAATGTGTAGGATTAATTTTAATCATTGATTAATCGAGAAGGATCAATCTTTTGGTATCTCCAAATCTTATATCTTTAGATTTCTACTGGGAAAATATTCATTGTTTTTGAGAAAGCAGATATTTACAATACAGAAGTATTTACACGAAATGAATGGATTACAAGAAGCAAAACTGCATGTGAAGAAATTCCATAAAGTCAATATGAAATTTGGTTCATAGTAAATTCAATAGTATATTTCTAATAGAATACTAATAATTTATTAGTTTCAATAGTGTGCTTAATTTTGCATTGATAAAGGAGGATGTAACACACGAATATGTACAGCTCTATGTTTCATATTTTTAATGAACGTTCTCAACTACGTTTACTACTTTTTAAACATTTATGGACTTTTCGTTAAAAACATACTGACAAAATTTGAACACCAACATGCAGCCTGTATAATGCAATAAAGAATAAATTTAAACTTAATTCCAAATAATGAATTTTAAAATAACTCTTCGCTTTCGGTCAACTTTCTCTCATTGATTTATAATTACTCTTTTCTTTTTTTTTTTATAAGAAGAGCATTCCTTTGAAGCTTCCCTAACGACTTCGTTAATTCCGAGATTGAAAATCTGCCAAGTGATGGCACTCACGTCTGAAGAGATCTTGATACATGTATTCTCCTTTTACCCGTTGATCCCATTGGGTCAACGAATTCCAAACGAAGAGAAATTAAACCAACGACGAAAACGAAGGTAAATGAAAGTAGACCATCGATTTAAAAGCCGAGGAGATCGAAATCGCACTTCCTCTCTTCGTGCATTCGATACATACACAGTTCCCAGCCAGAAAGTCGTTAAGAAAAGATTTCCGCAATAAACTTAACGTCAGTCTATTCGTTTATCAAAATCAATTTATTTTGAATGATGTGTACATTTACTGACAAAAGTTATACAACGACTTTGTTATACAACTGTGTGAATAATCATTGTATGCGTTGAAATACAAGAGAAATGTATACGTGTTTCATATACCATGAATTTCTTGACTGGATATTTGCAACGCCAATATTTATAATGAAACAATAAATAACATTCTAAATTGGTTCTGGTAGTACTAAAATAAAAAGAACTATAAAAAAAACTTTGTGTATTGCTTACAAAATACAACCATTTATTAAAAAAAAAAAAAAAAAAATATTAATCGAATATAGTTATTTCAACGATTCTATATTCTTCCAAAGTAATTGAAACTTAATGTATAAATTAATATTTTATAAATTATAATATTAAATTTATACAATTAAATTCCAATACACATATTATAATGTTTTAATATTATAATTATACAGGGTGACGACATCAAATAATTCATAAAATATTTGTTGTACGAAAAAATGTTCCGATAGAAGTTACGTGGTTTTCAGGGGGGCATATAGTACTGTAATCAGTTTCATGTTATTTTGCTTTTTTATCAAGATATGAAGGTTACCTACAATTTTTTAAATGGAACAGTTAACGTTTCTTTCGGATAAAGCGTTGAATTCTAGATAAAAAAGTATTACACCAAAGTATTACATAGTTACTGAGATTAACTCTCCGCCTGCTGTGCCGGAGTTTTGAGTCGGGTGTCTATCACTAATGTTGGTACAATATTGGTGAGGACCTCGGTCTCGAGCGACCGTTACACTCTGTACAGTATCGGTGAGCCGTCCGGACGACCCTAAATATGTATTAGTGGGATATCTGTATGAGTCAGAAATGACTCCAGCACTGTACGTTAAGGTTCAGTAGTCGGAGGGTTAACGGTCTTTTCTGATACAATGTACAAAATAACATGAAACTGATTACAGTACTATATGTCCCCCTGAAAACCATGCAACTTCTATCGGAACATATTTTCGTACAACAAATATTTTATGAGTTATTTGATGTCGTCACGTTACGAGACTCACCCTGTATATTATATAATTAGATTATAAATTATAATATTATTTAAGAATTATAACATCAAGTCAACCTCCAGGATTTAAATATAATAGATCCAACTTAGACAATTACATCAAACGTCAGTTGAAAGTTCTTTTATTATTATTATTATTATTATTATTATTATTATATATTTTATTATAAATATATATATTTATATTATATTTTTTTATTAATAAAGCAAAATTAATAGAAAAAAATTATGGTCTAATATACTGAACGTTTATGTTTAATTAATTTAATCGATGTCTCGCAAATTCCATGCAGTTGTGAAAATGTTAGAATGAAAATTATAAGCATTTGTTTTTATTAAAAATGATTATACGAATCAAGATATGTTTCTTAACTTTTGTCATAAAAATCATTAATTAGAGTTTTTGTTTCAATATTGTGACCTTTATAAATTAGATTCCAAAAAAATGCTTATATTCTGTTAATGTATAATACATTACCTCTTCGAACTATTTTTATTTTCAATTTATGTAATTTAAATTCTGTAATTAAAGAATGAACGATAATTTTTTGAAGACATATTGTTTTTTTAATTTTCGTCGGTAAGTGTAAATAAAATAAATAAATATAAAACAAACATATGTATGTATACAGAGATATTTACACACGATGAAAAAATCATCAAAAAATTTTGAACTGCTATAATTTTGTGAAGAAAAATTTATTTTAATAAATATATTAGTTTTTAATTGGTATCATGAGGTCATAAGTTATAATTTATATCATGCAAATTATTAATTATTTTATATATTTTTCTTTTTAATGGAAACAAAATAATAAAATTAAGTCAGTTGAACAATTCTAAAATTAATAAATTTTTATGGCTTCGAATATCCAATGATACCAGTTAAGAGTTGAAGCGGGAAGCCTCTACTTTGACAGCCCTAAGTTCGACTTTTTTTAAAGATGTTTTTACATCATGCACCTGGTGAGAAAGTAAAAATATCTTTGTTCTCGAAACTTCAAATGTCTTTAAAATCACTGAAAATCTTCCTCCATGACTAGATCCATTGTGACCTTGAAAATTATAAATAACAAGTCTTAATATTTCGTTTAATAGTCAAAATTAAATAAAATGGTCAAAATTAAAGAAAATAATTAGGTGCAAGTTTTAACAAAATCATTAAAAATTTTAATCTTCAATATTTTGGGAAACAAATTTTTCAGTGATTTTGGAGACGTTCGAATTTTTATAATTTTCTAGAATAAGAGAGTAGCCTTAATTTTCCATCTGTTGCATAACACAAATTTAGAACTATCAGAATAGAAGTTTCAGACTTCAAAATGAAAATTTTTTAACCAACAAATACTTTCGTCCACTATAAACAAACAAAAAATTGTATGTAAATGAGATATTTACTTTATTAGGTCTGAATGTCTCGTAGTAACATATTTGTGAGAAAAATTTATGTGCATAAACTTTTACTAATTTTTTTTTTATTTGTAACACAATGATCTGAATAAATATTTTAAATTTGGAAGCCTTAACAAATGTAGTTATATGAAACCAAGAGCAAAAAGACAGAACTAAATAAATAATTTTTGTTTCATATAAGAAAGATAAAATGATATGCATAAATGGTATAAATTGACTGCTCAGCTTATCTTTTGCGGAGATCTTCGAAATCAGCTGAAGAATGTTATTTCTTACTTCTGATATTAAAAATAACGAAAAAGATTGCCTTGCTTAAATAATGAATTTCTTCTAATTGAAATAAATTCTTTTTTGGAACAATTAATTCCGCAGAGAAATGTATGACTTTAAACAAGCCCTTCTTGTCGCATAAGAATTAATGCAAAACTATTAAATTGCTAACTTTCAAGTCAATGGAAAGACGTTTTCATGCCACAAATATGTCTCTTTCAACCAATTTTTTTAATCATATTATAGAGGACCAGTGTATCAAAAATTTTATATTGAGTTAGGGTGGAAAAGCAATATGTTTATTCGTGTTAAAATAACGTTCAGATAATATGCATGTTATTGTTTACGATGATATAATTTTATCAAAATGGTAGTAATTATGGTAGTTGATATAGAAATATAACCGTGCATTCTATTTATAATCAATCATGTTATATAATGTTATATTTAATACGTGCACTGTATTTACATGCAAAAAATCTTTTGTTTATCAGGCACGACACATTCATCTATCTCAGAATTATTTAAACGTAAAAGTTATAAATATATCGGTTAAAGCTGAATGACACGTACAACACTTTGGTAAATAAAATCAGCTTACTACAAAGACACGAAAAAGTTTCTAAAATGATAAAAATTTAAATATCTAAAAACTTATCTTAAAAAAAAAATTATTTTAAAAAAGATTTAAATATCTAAAAGTCTATCTTAAAAAGTTTTTAAAATAATAAAAAATAATAATTTGAAATATCTCAAAGACTACAAGTCTTTTAAAAGCTATTGTAAAAAGAATCGCGTTATCGTGGATTTATATTGCTTAATTTTTGAGTTAATCTCTATCTAATCTCCATCAGAAATCAGGTACAAAATGAAAAAAAACAAAATTACTTTAAATATTTATGATATAATGCAAACTTTTATAGTCATCTATAATTTTATTAGTATAAAGAGTATTTGGTAACTGTAAGGCTTTCATATGTATCTATTTAATATAAAAATGATTATACTTATTAATTTAGAAAAATCATATCGATTTCGTTATAATATATACAAGAACAGTCATTTCATCGTTATTACATATACAAATAAATAAAAGAGTGTCTTTTCCTATTTTTCTTATAAATCTATCTCTATCTAATCTAAATCTTTCTTATAAAACTAAGAGACATGTTAAAAGTTAATTGTATTAATATTCAATGTCTCGATACAATAATAAGCTTATTTCTTTATGTATATAACAAAAAGAAAATGTTATATACATAAACATGTATTCATAGATGTATGCTGTTATCTCTAGTGTTATATAGTGCTATAACAAAAAAATCTTTCCTTGAAAGATTTAACGATATGTGCAATCAATCACAGATGTACGTCAAATTTGTAATCAAGAAATTTTGCGAATTGTAATTATTTTTTAAACTAAAATTAAACTAGTTTTAACGATGTTTCTTACATTTGATTGAAAAAACACGACATTGCATTAAACACGATATAATTAAATATAAAATATAAAAAATATAATAAAATAAATGATATAATGCGAATAAAGCTAATTATAGAAATAATAACTTTAATAAATTCTGTACATTTGAATATACTTATGAGTTTAGTTCTGGTTTATTTATATTTGTTCAATAAATAAATATAAGAAACATATTTTTCAGAATTTGTACAACTTTGACTATTAAATGCCTATAAAATGTTTTATATTATTATCGTTCATTATTATTTTATTTTATAAAATTATTATTATAATTATTATATATTATTTTATTTTATTATCATTTACATTATTATCCTTTATTATTTATTATAAATATTTTATATTGTCTTTTTTAAAACATTTGAAGCTTGAAGATGACTGACTAATTATATTGTCCAGTTTCACTTCGAAAAATATTAAAAATGAAAAATTGAATTCACGATATCGTGAATCGATTGCAGTCTCAGCGAAATGCATTACGAATTTCTCTTATCGACTCCTAACGCGTATAAATTTTTTCTTGTAACGTCAAAAAATTCAGTGACGTAATAATATCAGATGATCTTGAAAATCGAGTGGATGTCAACGATTTGGGCCTCATCTTGAGGCCCAAAAGCCAATGGAAAGGGAACGAAGAAATCTTCCCTCAATTTTCCATCGGCTCAGAATAGTTCAGGGAACTCAGGGACCAGAGAAAAGTCATTTGACCTTCAATCGATGCGGATCGTCTCCTGAGTATTCTCTGACAGAATAACATTGCGAACAGACAGTTTCCAAACAGTTCAGTCTATTTATATAAAAGATGTGACTACTTCTTCTGGCATAACTTTGTTATTATACTTAATACTATAGTATTCTACACTGTGTAATATTACGTAGGATTCTAGTAGGATATACAGTATATAATAATATAATAGTATAATATATAATATATATAGTAACGAATAGTATAGAATAATATATAGTAAGAATATATAGTAAATATATATTAAATAGAACTCTAGTAGGAGTGAAAATAAAAAAAAAAAAAGTCATATAAACATATTCTCAAAAATTCTTCGTAGTAGGAGTTGTAATGAAAATTCGAAGTAAGAGTTGAAGATATTTGCCGACAAGAAGTTGAATGGAATCCGAATGAATTCTAAATATAAAATTCAAGAAAACTGTACGAAGTCCAAAATACAAGTCGGACGCACGCATGAAATCATTTCGAAGTCCAAGTCCAATTAATACGAAAATTTCGTGTAATGTATAATTCTGTAATATATGTATGTACAACTTTGAAACACTGAATATACGAAAATACTGAAAACTAAGGCCTAAAATTCCTCCTCTTCTAAAGTCTTAGGAAAGAAAAAAGAAACATTAGTTCTTGGAAAGGGAGTTGTCTCTTTTGTGTCAGTATGAAAAGACGGTGAAATCCAAACATCAAGCTGTGTCGTTCCAATCCTTAATGCAAGGTCATCGACCATGTATTAAAAGAAAAATTGGGAAAAACCGACCTGCAACCTTTCACCTTGGTGTTTGGTTTGTACGTTTTACGATATGTTAATCAGCTACTGAAAGCTGAGAAATGTTTTTTAAATGTCTGTGAAGATGTTCCGGCCATGTGTTAGATTTTTTGCTTTCAAGTTTAATTAAAATTTATTAATATAATTATTTTTTTATTAAATGTAAATATATTAAATAATATAAAATTAATAATTTTATTCAACATATATATATTAACCATATCGAATTCGAGCTAAAACATCTCGAATTATTACTAATAATATTAAATTAATTATATTCACTAAATTAAATAAAATATTTCAATAAAAAGATCATAAAAAATTATAATAAAAATTATTCTTATAAATAATAAATTTATATATTCAGATAAAAAAATATAAATAAATAATCTACTATAATATTCTAAATTAAATCCCGAAACCAATTCTGATTCACTTTCAATTAAATCAAAAGGAATTCGATTTAAATCAATTAATAAACTAATAATGAATATTAAATATAAAGAATATAAAACAAATAAAAAACTTTAAATTTTCAATCTTTTAATAAATCCTATAACAGCTGATTTTGGCACGTTTATGACAGGGATTCGTGTAAATTCTAAGCACGAATAGGGTATTGAACAGCTGCTAGCCCACAAGTGGGATTTTCAGGTAAATGGTAAATTAGATTAAAGATTAAAGAAATGGCAAGTAAACCGTACAGCCGTCTAAAATCTAAAAATAGGAATACTGTTTCTTAACGCATTTGCTACTACCCCACGGAAAAGAGACTACAAGAACAATCCATTATTTGTTTCTCGAATTTCTGCAAAATTTTGTCAAATTACAAAAATTCCCAACTTTCATTCGGATAGTATTAAAATTTAAATAAATAAAATGAGTACGTGTAAATCTAATTTTTCAATGTGCCACAGACTTTCCATGTGACGTTGGACTATATGGATAATTTCGTTCGTTTTTTTATTCAGAGAGGACAAAAATTAACCGCCATCACATGTATGCATGAAGCTGGAAGTCGATGCGTTACAGATATGCGTAGCGTTAAGGATCTTGTTGCATAGAAAAGAAGGCAGTACGACAGTTACGATGGGAGAACGGTAGAATGTTAGCCTAGAAGAACCATCTCTGGAACATTCACGCGTCATTTTCCTAACATATACATATGTTTAACCTCTTGCGCTAGTAACTGGTTCGCGGACCATAACGAGTGACCAAACCGTCATACAATAACTAGTCTTCTTTTTGAATTCATCGGTATAACCCACTGGATAGAAATTACTAAGGAATAATAAATTTATTATTTGTTTTGCTTGGATCATATTTCAATATACTTAAAACTGAGAAAATATTGCAATTTTGGGGCGAAATATTTTCGACGTGCGTGGCACGTCATTCCAGCGCAAGAGGTTAAGGATCATGGTACATTGTTCACTGCTTTTTATACAATTTCAAAAATAGCCTAGGTCATGCACATAATCTATAGCATAAACCTAGTCTCGAAATCTCTATTTGTGAAAAATGATCTCTAGTTTGTATGTCCTAACTTAAACCTGCACTTTTTAACTGAAACCCAACGGAAAAATTCCTAACCTAAACACTCCTGTCACAATCGAGGTACAAGAAATTCCTAACCTAAACACTCCTTTTATAATCTAAGTACAAGAAATTCATTCCTAACCCAACCGCGCAAACGAAATACAACGAAAATGCATCGTCTTTATTGCATCAATTATCAGTCAACATTGCTTTTTTGAGGTTATGTAACTCACAGTTATTAAATAGGTATCTCATTTGCAACATTGATACAAAGAATTGATTAGAACTGAATTCAAATAAATAATAATAAAAAATAAATATATAAATAAATAATAATAAAAATAAATAAATGGACAAATTTGTACACCTGTAAAATAACGTGTACAAAATAAATAATTCGATTGTACGTATAAAATAGAAGGCATGTTAAAATTAAACTGCACTTAATTTCAGGAACTTATCGTTCAATTATCTTATCTTTCACATTTCACGTCTGCCTCCGTCACCTTTCCACCTACTTTCTTATTCAGAGTGGTATTCCTGTAGCCGAGCTATTTACATTCGATTTCGTACAGCAAGACCAACCCGATCAATAGCATAAATCATGCATATCCTACCTCGGTTAAGGAGCAACGTTCTGATAACCCTGATATAAATCTTGCCGTACTTCGTTCTGGCAACGTGGAACAGAAAATCCGAGACGATTCCATCCCCCTCGTGAATATCGGTTTCCGCCAGAATTTCTTTCAACGCCTGCACCCGCTCCTCCGGCGTGCTCTCGTCGCACGACGACGACTTGTCACCCAGGCACTCGACCACGCTGAGATCTTCCCAATATTCGGGCATATCGTCCTCGGACTTCCTCGAGGTTTCGATATCTAGGAAACCGGACGTGTCTAAACCCGCGTACGAGACGTCCAACGCCAAATTCGCGAACGTCGGCGTTCGGTCCAACGGCGAGCTTGTTTCCAACCTCCAGGAACAGTTTTCGCAATTTTTCACCATCCTGTAGGAAGCTTGCGAGCCGGCTGCCCCAACGGGACTTCCTGCGTCGGTGCTCTGGGAAGAACGTTCCTTCGAATTTTCGTACATTTTCTGCGAGATGCCCCAGTTCTCCCTCGGTTTCCAAAAGTATCTCTCTTTCAAATCCTCCGGCAGATTTTCGTTTATACCAAACAGCCGTTTGCTCTCGCACGCTTCCGGCGAGGTCGTTTTCAAATCCCAAACAGTTTGCGAATTACGTTGTTCCATGGCGTTGCCTCTCCTCCACGGGAAATTTCCTGCCTCCGTGTGTACGACGTTTCGTCCCGAAGTGGCTTCGTTGCTCCTCGAAAGGAAACTATCGCGGCAGATCTCGACTGTTTGCCAAGACGAATTTCTTTGGCTGTCCCTCTCCGCAACGCTCTCGGAGTGCTTCTTTTCCGCTTCGACGATGCTTCCTTGCAGGTAGTCCTTCGACCAATTTTTAATCGGCTCTCGACCGAACACATTGTGAATTTTGTCAGTCGTTTTCGAAGAATGGTCTTCCTTCATTTGTCCTTGACAGCTTGCTCTTGCACATGAAGCCTTGTCTGTGTTCCGATTAAATTTCCAACACGGCCTCGGATTCTGCTCGTTGCTCATGTTCCATAATCAGGTTCTCGATCTCAGAACGATCGAGATTACGCGCGGAGGTAACTGATCTGTCGCTGTAAAAGTCCTTTCATCCAATTAGCATACTTTCATTAGTTTCTCCCGCGTCGATGAATCCTTGCTTTCTTCATTTGTTTGTTCAATTCCGATGCCTGTTAAGTAATAATGTTGCAAATAATGCGAGTTTCAAAGCGACGAATCGTACGAACAATTTTCGTAAATTAATGCCGACAGTAACGACGAAAGCGCGCTACTAATATTGCCTTTCGTATCTGCTCATGATTTCTTTGAACCGATATTGTATCACCTTTCTTATCAAAATAAATAAAACGTGCATATACATACACCATTTGTTAAAAATACTGGCGTATCATCGAAAGTATCGCGCAATATTGTTTACAAAACAATCGATATGAAAATAATCGTAATAAACTTGAAATACGTGACTGATTAGCTGATTGTAGTCTATATAATCACTGATATTATTATCTTTATGAACACTGTAAGGTTAATTAGAGTTTCAATACAAAATTAATTAACCATGAATTAGACCATAAAGAATGTTTTAGACAGGTTGAACGAATTCGAGTATTGAGTATAACATTTAATATATATGTATAATATATAACATTCTTTAATATATATATATATATAATAAAAATAGAAAAAAAGATTTGTATCAATAAAATTCAGATAAATATCAACTCTTTAGGTAGTTATTTATAGGTTGTTGTATAGATAATCTTGCAATCAATAATAAAATGATTGATTTACTTATTAGATGTTCAAGGAAGATAACTTGTTACAATGTATGAATAAATATATTAAATGGAATATGTTTATTTAAAGACATATTATTGATTTGTTGTGTGCTCCTCATTCAGTATTAAGTTTTTAGATTTCTAAGAATTTTGAGCATTCGAAGGGTTATTAATTAAATTATTTATTAAAGATTCGTTTTTCCTGTTAAATATTATATGCATATATTGCAAATACATATTTGCATATTGTATATTTATTATTATCATATATATAATATATCAAAACATTTAACAGTATTAAATTAAAATATATTAATGTCAATAAAGGTGCACTATGGAACTACATTTAGACAATCTTTCTTCTCACATTAATACAAAGAACTTACATTCAAATTTAGTCCATCCTTGTACATACAAACTATTACAAACTATCCTTACAAAGTTAGTAATTATGATAAAGATTTTTGTAGACGCAAACATATTTCTGAGAATTTCTTTTGCGAGATAAAAGATTGGAATCTGAAACAAAACAGTGCAATGTGACTTTTATCTGTGATTGTTACACACGAACTAATAACAAATTAAATTAATTAAATAATATAACACTACGTTAGTTTCAAACGATAATCATCGGCAGTATGAATATTTCAATAACTGTTAAAACGTAAATATCCCATGAATATTCCACAATCTATTTCAATCCGTTTCTTATATATCTTGCAATTCTAAGAACGAGTGAGACTCGAGTGTTATAATGCGGAATATCCGCGCACGCTGATTAAACTATGGGCATTAAATTGGGAGCAATAAATTGGTGTGAAAGAGCCCAGACGCGTAGTTTCAAAAACAATAAACCATTATACATATCGCATTTTGCTTCTGGCTGCCACTTAACTCGTTGATTATTTCTATGAGAAAGCGTTGACCTATATGAAAGAAAATGCGCCTGAAGAATTACGCGGTTTTTTCTTTTTTTTTAAATAAGGAAAGCTTAATTGATCGTCTAACGATTGTTACGTGATTCTATGAGAAAATCGAATATGGAACTTGAGAAATTCCTCTCATATCGAACTATGAACCAATTAGTTACCTAACTTTGATATACATAGATTTGCAAAGAAAAGGAAAAAAAAAGGGATATTGTAACGAATGTAAAACAAACATTACTTACTAAGTTAAGTAATAGTACGCAATTCTAAGAAACATACTATACTCTTTTGCCTCGTGCAAATGGAACGATAGCACTAATAGATGACAAAAAGAAATCCTATTAGGTGAAATTAAATGGTTTCGAACCATTCAGAATCGCATTTTACTCGGATTTTAACGTCACCGTCATTTATCAAAGCGAAACTATAAATCCTTTTATGCACTAACTTTAAAATATTTTTTTATTCTAAACTGAACATGTACGATGATATTTAATAATACGTATGTTTTGATTCAGTAAATATTTTAATAATTCTGTATAAAAAAAAGTATGCTAATTAAATGCATAAAACAATCGGGGCGCATCGTTGATTAGTATTTATATTTTTATTTAAGCTACCAAATCACGAAAAAGACCTCCATATTCAGACAAATTGCACAATTAATTTTATTATTAACCTCTTGCGCTAGAATGACGTGCCACGCACGTCGAGAATATTTACCCGAAAATTGCAATATTTTCTTAGTTTTAAGTATAGTGAAATATAACCTAGGCAAAACAAATAATAAATTTATTACTTAGTAATTTCTATCAATCTATAATCTATTTCTAATTATTCTATAAGGTTTGGTTACTCGTTATGGTCGGTGAACCAGTTACTTAGCACAAGAGGTTAAGAAAACATTCTCTCTATCCGTGTTCGAACGAACAATTTATTTTGTTTTGCAATAATTTTATTATTTTTAATCGCAAAATACAATCGTTCTGCAATTTCGTTCCCGCCATTTTTCACATCTTTAGTACCATAACCTCAGCATATCAATCTGTTATGTTGTATACTAATAATTTAATGCTTGGAGGATTCACAAGTAAAATTAAAACAAATTTGAATATTTCTATTTAATTTTATAATTTTTGTCTAGAAATTCTAAACAAAGAATATCGCCGAAATTTGCCATATTATCGGCAATGTTTACATGTTTACAAAAATAAAAGATTGTTAAAATTATATAACTTGATATGTTAATTGCAATATTAAATAATGAGAAGTATAAAGCGTAAAAAAGTAAAATTCAAAACAGAACAGATTTTTGTTGAGCGTAGTGTGCATAACCTAACAAACGTTATTTAAATTATAAATAAAACGAATTTTAACTTAATTTAATATCACTCAATTCGATTAGGCTATTAATGATAGACACGTTTTACACAAATTTTTTAAACTTTTGTTGTAAAGTATAAGAAAAATGTTTTTATAAAACCTAACCTAACTTTATCCGAATACACATGCTTACAAATATGTACAATTTTCTCCAAGCATTAATTACACTATTATGTAATTAACCTTTATAATGTATATTTTCGTAACGCGTTTCATAAAACTTTAATGAATTTATTAACAAAAATATTCAAACTAATTTATCTCAATAATTAAACAAAAATGTTATTCTTAAAAAGTCGCTTTAATCTAACTTAATCAAAATACTATTGCCAATTTCCCCCGACTTAAATTAGAAAAATATTCTGCAGTTTTATTTATTTATTATTCAAAATGGTATGCTACAATTGTAATTAAGAATCTTGTGACAAATCTTTTCATTATGAAAGTGTAAAGTTAATCAAATCTATTTACTTTTGTGCTCGATAGTATTACCGAAAGCAGTGGAAGAACATTATCTACAACATGTACCGCAGTAAGCTGCATTATGATTGAAATATTATTAAAGCTCGGTGTCACATCATCATACAGCATCAAAACGATGTGTAAAATGTGTAATAAAACACCGAAAGCAACTTTAATCCTGAGTTTCCAATCAAGCAAAATTTATGAATAAGCAGTACGTTTTCAGAATTTCTGTTGTCGACATTGATTTACGAAAAGTACCTACGATTCGTTTCAACTGAAATTTTTGTACAACATTATGTAAAATGTTATATACGTACATCGCAACGATGTGAGGAAAAAAAAAGTAATGCAGTAGATTTCGTGTAATACGCTGTGACGAAGAACACGAAAAAAAAAGATCACCACACGACCCCTCACTTACGATTGCCACTTCTTAGGAACCAGTTCACTTTCCTTCGATAAACACTGAGGTAAGTCAGTTCGTTTACCGAAAGATTAGGAAAATTCTTTTGCCACACAATATGATAATAGAGACGCACACCATCCGTCCAACGTGGAGGACGAGCGGCGACTAAAGCACACAGCTATGGATGTTCCAGCAGAGCACTGTTGGGTCAAGCGCTCTGATTGGCTGAGAATCTTTCCGGGCGGCTCTTACGATTGGATACTCAACAAATGAGCGCCTAATTGCATGTGACTTGTTATCAAGTCGTAAAATATTTTAAATAAAGAACAAACGTATTTTCGAGTATCTGATCCAATGTACTTTGTTGCAAATACGGTTTTAGTAAAATGGACGTTTCATTCAAACCCTACATTGCAAGACGAAAAAACTAATACAATGAAGATGTCCGGATTTTCCTAACGAATGTATACAGATTATAAGAATTGATATAATAAAAATATTCAGTTGGATATAAATTTGCTGATAAAATTGTATAACCTCAAAAACGAATGTTTGTTTCTTACAATAAATTATTATTACTTCTTTCAAAATACTTGTAATCACAGTTGTTCCGCAACATTTGAGAGTAACATAAAAGTATCTTTTTCATGTTACTTGTTCAATGCATTGATTGTTTTCAATTAAAAGAGCATATATATTTGAAAAAAAAATAATCTCAGTGAAGTTTTATTTTAGAAATGAAGTAAGGTACCAAAGAATCTATAAAGCTAAAAATAAGTACAGAAAGGATCTGAACAATATACATGCTTTTATTCATAAACATATGAATTCAGCGAATTTGGATAAGTGTTCATAAACAAAAATAGCGGGAAATAAAACATTCAAAGAAATAAATAAATGAGTAATATTAATGTAAAAGAATATTATAGCAAACAAATGATAAGAAACAAACGATAAAGGTAGAATTTTATCGTTGAAATTATTGGCTTATCGATAAAAAAAAATTGATCGTAAATATGATTTAAGACGATAAACAATTCGCAATCTTTTGTGCGAAAATTCTAAGGTGAAATATTAGAGAATTAAGAGTTGGAAAGAGTAGTAGTTTCTTGACTGTAAATTTCTGCACGAGATCTTTGAAGGAATAGCGAAGAAAATTTGCCATTTTTAAATTTATTAAACAACCCATTAAAATACTCCTTTCCATACTATGTTATTTGTCAAATTACCAATTTCTTTAATAAATCAAGACATTCATGACATTTAATGTTGTACCAACAGCCATATAAGAATATTTATTTATATATATAAGGCCACATGTTTAATGCGGAAAAAGCCGGAATATATGAAATGATATAAAGAATAACTTACTGAAATAATTGAGAGTTTCCCGGATTTGGTCCGGTGACAATTTTAAGTCAGTGTCAACTGATTTTAGGGCCGGTGAAGGAATAAACCAATCAGCGTTTTCGTATCCTGCGAATAATAAACAATCAGTTGTACAAATATTTATAGACTAATTATCTATAATATTTAAATGTAAAGAATACAAAACATCAGATATTATCTATAATATTTAAATGTAAAGAATACAAAACCCAGATTTATATACCAACAATAACATTGTATATATCTATTTCAAATATAAAATAATCTATTTTGAATGAGATCGTAATATGTAAGGGAACGCACTTACGTCAAATGAAAATGAAAATTATTTTTTTAAACTGATGAAGTTACTCGTTAGTTCTCTAAATATAATTTTTGGAAGTTTACTGTTAATTTACAGAATACATGTAATTGAAGTAATCAATGCTACTGTTTAAAAATATAGTTTGTAAATATATATTGTATAAATTAGATTCATGTAAGTACCAGTCTGGGAAACAATTTTCAAATGTTATAATATATTATTTTGATTACATTTTTATAAACTTTTTATTAATAGTAAAAACTTCTGGCAGAATATTTTTTATGTATTTTTCTATACATTTGTTATCAATTTTGCTTCTTTCTGTTTTTCATATTTTTTAAAATATTACTAGACTGTACCTGGGAATTTTACACATTTATAGAAAATATTAAAGTGTAAATGAGCTTCTATTTTTTTAATTATATTATCAAAAATCTGAATTTGCATAAAAATGAGCTTGATTACTGGAATTATTAAAATTTACAATTATTAATTATTCTAATTATTAAGTAATATATTTTACATATATTTTAAGTTAAGTAATATATTTTACACATATTTTTTTATAATAATTAAGATCTGTTTATACGTGATAAATAATTAAAATTTAAATGTAAATTACAAGCCTGCGACGTATAATTATTGATAGATATCGATAATGAATGTCATTACATATACATCTTTTTTAGTACAGATTATCGTCAACGTAATTATTGAAATATCACGTAACAAAAAGTTCGAAAATGCTTTGTTAACACTATCAGTAGAACTACCAACGATTAACACATAAAATTTACATCAGAGAAAATTTACACATTAAAGTAAAAAAGAAAAGATAGAAAAACTTTATAATAGTATACAACCCTTTATTCATATATTGTATATATAAAAATCATTTAAATCTCCAAAAATACACTATTTTACATCTATAAAATTTCCAACAAAAATTACAAATTGGTCATTTTGAGCATTTTGGTAAATTTAATGTTAAGAAATTATAAAACAAAAATATAAAACGGGGATAAGATAATAGTACTGTTTTTAAAGAAAAGAATTAATTACGAATATTGATACTAAAAGCAAGGTAATTAGATAAAACTGCGACAAAATTTAATCAACCACAAATTCAATAATCAATATCGATCTTGTAACGAAAGTCACGCGATACTTTGAAATAGAAACCTACACTGCTGTTTTAATTTAAACGTATCTGGTCAGTCAAAGGTAGTTCAACAAACGACAGGCGGTACAAAACAGCACGTTTACATCATACACATACTTTCACGTTATATCCATATTTTTGTTGTAACTTATGAATAAGCTATTTATGAACTTTTCATTACGTATTTCAATTTCATTCTTATCTATAAAAAAGCTGATAAAATTTATATGAAAAAAATAAAGAGACCCTCTTGTATAGTACTTCACTTATATTACCTCGTTCTTATAATTATATTTATATATCTATATTTACCTTGAAACTGAGTGAGAGTATCGGCTCGCAAACGGTATCGAGGAATTTGTTCTTCTAGTAGACTGATGATTTCAACTTCTGGTAGCTCACCTCCGCTGCAGACCTCTACAATTACAGATTTACATATTATTATTATTATTATTATTTCACTAAACTACTAAAAACTACTAAAAGTAATAAAATTAATAATTTTGATAACTATGTTAAACGTTAAATTAGTTATAAGAAATTGCCTCAAAATTTTACCTCCGATTTACTGTACAATCAGCATATTGTACTTACTACATGTTACAAGTGAATTTCTGATAAAATTGAATAATTAATTATTAGAACAATATAATTTTTGATAATTGCTAACATACGTATATCGAATTTTTCAATATTTTGTTCATATGAACTTGTGAAATTTATATCTACATAATATATATATATAATTATTATATCTATATGTAAAATAATTTTTTATATTATTATTATATTATATTATTTTTTATATTATACTATATCTATATTATAATAATTTTTTATTATATTATTAATTTTTATAGTTTCTACAAAATGTTTCCTTGAAAGTCTGCGTTTTACACGCGTTTTATAACCAGTTTAGAAAATGATCTCCATAATATTTTCTCTCAAAAAATAATTGTTATAATGAAGCTGGAAAGTGTCTGTTTTCTATACGATCTTTTTAATTTCCCGTGTTTTGTTTATCGAAGCGTGGATACGTACGTGTCTCACAGAGAGAGGATTAATATTGTAATGATCTAATATAAGATCTAATATGCTACATTTAATTGATATAGTATTACTAGGAAAAGTGTTCTCAAATTTTTCTTATTATAAATTATTCATTTGAAAGATTCTAGACTCATTCGATAAAAAAGAAACTTTATCTTGACTAATTATCAATTATCAATTAAGTTTATTAATCCATTTAATGAGTGTAGCAGCATATATAAATAAAATAAATTAAACTGCATTGTAATGAAACAATTTTTAATGTTGAACCATTGCCATGAGAAACACTGCTGTAATCGATTCTATTGCATACTGTCAAGCTAAATTAACTAGAAGTACAAAGCCACTTATATCAATATTCAATCTGATAGACAGCTATGCCTGCTGACAATAATGCAGGTAATTAATATATAAGTGATAATAGAGCGAACGATTTCTTTCTTCGGTCATTCTTTGATCGTATACCCAGCAACATTTTCTTTCCAATACGATTTAATAACTGGAATAGAAAAAAATTTTTTAATTTTGTCTTTTTTTTTAGTGGAATTAATACTGGTAAGTGAATAACTGGATCTCTCTAAGTAAATGAATTAAATAAATTTAAGACAGATTTTACATACATGCAATTTCTTCTTATAAATTCAAAAAAATGTTTCTTCATTATGTATGATGTTTGAATATAACTGTATATCTCTTTTGGTTCAAAAAAATTTTTAAATTTTAACTAAATCAGAAAATTTCAATTATTTTTTTGAAAACACTTGAAAAATTTGTGGCGTCTATCGTTGTGAATTATGTTCTTTTTTTTGTCAAAATTATTACTAGGATCAATAAGTTTTTATATAAATATTATTCTTGATAAATATTTATTATAAAATTTTTTATTGCATGATTAGTCTTATGAGTAAACCTGTTATTATTTCTATGTGAACGAAATTATTAATAAAAGTAATTAATTTCTTTTAATGAAGTTAAATGTAAAAGATTCAAAATTAGAAGTAGAATAATTTTTGTTCATAAGCAGCTTATGATAAACTTCTTTTGATTTTTTTACTGTGAGTATTTAAGATATTTATATATATATTTGAAGATAATTATATATTTTATTGAAAGACAATTATTTATTTTATTGAAAGATTGACAATGCCAATGTAAATATATAATTGTTTGCATTATTTATATTAGGCCATATAAGGTGTATAGTAACTAATTACTAACAAAAATGAAACATGAAATACAATTCACATTATTAAAATTAAAATATAATATAAATAATTATAACAATATAACAAAACAAAATAATAATATAAATAAATACATTACATTGTACTAAATTAACATTTTTAGGTTTATCAATATATTATAATATATTAAATATCGTATCAAATATTATATATTATATAATATATTATAATATATAATATTTGATATAATTATATGTATGTATGTATGTATGTATATAAATATTATGTCATAAAACTCCTAGTTCTGTACTTCTGAATAACCGATTTTAGCACATAAATTACATTTATTAAATATGTATTTTCAATTGTTAATAGACAACAATATTTCAATTACTAATAACAATAAGGATTATTTAATGTAATTGTTAATGTAATTTATCAATGATAATTATATTCTTACACGCATGTACTTACTTTAAATATCAAGTCAATGTATGTGTATATTAATATCTCGTATTACTTATGCCTGAGTATTCGTTTCCTACATAACAAAAGTATTCTAAATATAATATTTCTCAAAAAACAATTATTTAAAGAATTATTTATACCAAAATATACACTCGGTGAAGTACTCTTTATTTCACGAAAAATGAAAATAGTGCACTCTGATTTTTGAAAACGGTATAGATTTATGTAACGTTGCTGGTGCTGCCATCTAGCGACTCGATTACAAAGCAAATTTAATCTCGCTCGACAACAAAGCCTGTCTTCACGTAACTGTAGATTTAAAAACGGAAACATTCGAGATTTAATAGAACAAAGCACGCAGCTCGAGATTGAATAAAACGATATAGTTTGAGTGCAAATTAGAAAATGAGAAAAAAATCATACCATTTCTCCATTTGTTAAGTATGACTTCTTTCTTTTCGAGAATCTTTTTGAGTCTTGCGGGGCCACTGGGCCGGCTAGAGTCACCACTTCCTAAGTACATAATCCTTAATTCCAATCTATTTGTCTCAACTCATTTTAGATAGGAATTATTCTCTATTTTCTTGAACCTCATCACTTCGATGCTGAATTACGTTTAAAATTTGTTTTAAAATCACTGTTCACTTATTATCAGCATATTGCATACGTAGTTTTAGTTTCTTTTAAACTCTACCCATTAGAAATGTTATTTTTTTTTATATTTGATAAAAGAAGTGCATATTTTGTGATAAACAGAAATTCTGAAATTTTGTTTTCCAATTGTTTTCAAAATGCAAAGAAAGCAAGAACTCTGTTATAGAAAAACATAATAACAATGTTAATGCAATATTTTTTGAAGTCAGTGTAATATTAAGAATATTTAAATGAAATTAAAGTCGAAACAGATGACAAACGCATCTTTTCACATCATTATTGCAATCTCACGATTTACGATAATAATTATTTACAACTTTTACAACACGGAACACTTTTTACATTTGCAGAAATTAATATGAAAATCATCAAAATTTATAAAATCACCAACAGTTATTCGCGAAAAATAATTCGCGAAACTCGAATGGGTAAAGGAAACGATCGGACAGATTCGCGAGTCGAGTTAGAACTTAGCGTTTGAAGAGACCGAACAAAATAGCACAAATCTATTGGCTCGCAGCCAGCCTTGTTTCTTTACGAACCCCCGAATAGATCGATCGAAAAAGATCGATTTTTATAAATTTCTTATAAAAATAAATTAAAATTAAATTAAATTATAAATTAATTATAATTTTTCTAACAAATGTTTTATTCACCATTGATCGATGACACTCGCATTTGCCAATCTACGATATATCCCGAAATAAAAATCTCGCGAATCGGGCCAACGAATTTTTTGACTACCTGATAACAATATCTTTACGAGACTAATATGATTTTTTGTTTTTATTCTAGAAATACGAATCTTACTGATATATTTTTTTTTCATTTTTCTCAAATAAGCCGATGGACCAAACATGATGGGCAATGCGAATGATTGCGAAAATGTTTCGTAACCGTCCTCTCTGTGAACCTTAGCGACAGATATCGGGAAATTACGAAGATCTCCAAATTAATTCACGCAATGACAATGCTTATCAACATCAGATCTAGATTAGAGAAATGAATGCTAGGAGAGCATAAAATGAGCGACCCTTTATAGGTCGGCTATTTTTAGAGCCACGCAACAAAGTACGTTATTTCGGCATCACCGTCAGAATCGTAAAATTATCTCGTCAGCTGACTCGAAACACCGTCACCCGCCTCGAACGTTTGAGAAACATTGCTTAGGTTTTAATCCCTTGCGTTGGCAACTGGATCGCGGACCATAACGAGTGACTGAACCGTATACAATACATTCGTCGTTTTCTTTTTCTTTTGAACTCGTCGGTACAATATCACTGGATAGAAAAATGATTAAAAAGTGATATATTTATCATTTGTTTTGCCTGGGTTACATTTAAATATACTTAAAACTGAGAAAATGTTGCAATTTGGGATAAAAAATTCTCGACGTGCGTGGCACGTCATTCCAGCGCAAGAGATTAATGGTCATTGTGGGTTAGGTCGGTGGATGAATTCGAACGTTCCAAATACACCTGCTATGCCAACTGTACTATTTATAGCACCGGGTATCGAGCAAAAATCTCGACGTTATCGCTGTCACGCCAAATTAGAGGGGCTGCGCTAATAAGGAAGCAGCTTCGATGTTTGAACTCTGTTATTGAAAAAAGAAATAAAAATTGAAACCTCGAAATTGCAAAAGTTTTAGTATTAATTGATTTTTATTACTTTATTCAAATTATTGGGAAACGAAGCTGCGTTTTTCTTTCGTAATTACAGTGATTATTGAGACTGTTATAATTTTGCAAAAAGAAATCGTACAGTAATAAACTTCGGCTCGTTCGAAGCTCCACTTTCGAAATTATATTATTAATCGTTTTTTAACAACATTAGAGTCTTTTTATATTATTGTATTATATTATTCAATATCGTTCATTTTATTCAAAGATATTTTTGCACTATGTCAGCAGATGGCAATTTTCTCCTTGGAAAAACTATAAATTTGTTATAATATGTGGAAACACTGAACAATCTTTTTTTTCAGTATTGAATCTACAATGAATTTATAATGGCCCCAGAAAACTTTATACATGATTTTTTTCTTACCATTTTATTGAACTTTGAGTATTAAAAGCTTGACGAAAATTCAAGACACTGTAACATTTTCTTTGTATTCAATGTTCAATAAATTGGCAAAAAAAAAAAAAAAAATCGTACAGTAAGTTCTGAAGATCGAAAAGAAACGCAAATAAATCATAAATTATATATCGAAACAAAAAGCTTCGTCAACTTTTTCCATTCATTGCTATTCGTTTGATTGGAGATTATCGAAATAATGGCTGTAATGAAGAAGCGAACAACAATGACGATAGCAAAGATATTAATAATGATGACAATGACGATGACGATGATGATGATGATGATGATGATGATGGTGATGATGATGATGATGATGATGGTAATGATCCTAACGGTAATGATGATGATAATGACCGAGAGAAGCAATCATCATTTGCCAGCGGTGAATGTCGTTTGCCATGGAGGTTCGCAGACCACCATAAAATACTCGTTCTCGAGAGCAGAGAGGATAGTTCGTCCTTTGAGTTCGCAACGATTAGAGCACTCCTTTCGTGTACGAATCGCGTCCGAGGATTTTCGATCATTCGCGTGGGATGTTCCATTTTCCCTCAATTGGTTCAGTGATTCCGCAAGAGTGTTTTAAAAGTGTCACGCGTGAGAAACGATTGCGAGGAATTTGTTCGAAAATCGACTAATAATATTTGAAAACAATTATTTTTAAATTTAATTTAATTAAATTTTAACGAATTCGCGCGATCAGATCCGTTCTCGTCTCGTGGCGTAAGTTCGCGCCATTCGTAAAATTTTTCGCACTGTTTTGCAATTGGAAAAGCAGGTAAGCGATTAGCACAAACATCGCTAACTGGATTTTCATTGCGCAAGATGCCACGTGCTAGCAACTAATTTTCATGTTTCAATTTCTCGTTAGACACGCACGAATCATTATCGATGATCCTTCTCTGAATTGCGCTGCATTTATTGATCTAGTGTGATGAAAATAAATTAATAAGTTGATCACGCTCTTATCATAAAAACACGGCGCCAATTCTGATCGTAAACGTCTGTTAACCTCTTGCGTTGGCAACTGATTGCGGACCATAACGAGTGACCAAACCGTGTACAATTCGTCGCTTTTTTTTTTTTTTGAACTCGTCGGTATGATATCACTCGATAAAAATTATTGAGAAGTAATGAATTTATTATTTATTTTTTGCCTATTTTGTTTTACTTAAATATACTTAAAACTGAAAATATTATAATTTTGGAACAAAAAATTCTCGACGTGCGTGGCATGTCATTCCAGCGCAAGAGGTTAAGTGATACAGGTATGTACATTACCAGTTGAAAGTATCTAGACTTACTCTTATTTCTGACAGAATGTTATTTAACTAAATGTGAATCACAATTAAAATTATCTGATAAAATTAAGTGAATTTTGTAAGGTATAATGACTCTGTGATTGTCATTTTATTGTTGCGACGAGACAAAATTGATTTTGAGCAAGTAATAGATACGTTAATGAAATATTGATTTCTGCAACAGTAAAACAAGTTGTGACATAGCTTGACCAATGAAACAGAACATTCTACAAAAGTTACTCAACCTCGATATTACTAGGTGGCGGATTTTTATTTTGGAAATATAATTTTAGAAATAATATCTCGACAGAAAGTTATTTTACACACCGAATATTTACAGAAAGAACTATATTTTGAATATTTTATGTTTTTGCATTAGGCGTGCAAAATTGCGCTATAAATACGTAGAAATCCACAACCTACTGATTACTAAAATAATTTAATAACAATTTCGAAAGCACAGAGCAGAAAAGTAGGGATTTCCTAAATTTATATCGTGATTAATAATATTTGAAACCAATAAATACGTCGTAGAATCGCGTATCAAATTCACCAATTGCTTTTAAAATTTAATTTAATTTTATTATTTGTGGGTTCTATTTAATCCATAAGACTCTCAGTAAAAGTAATTACTAACTGCTGACGCAAGATCGATTATTGTATCCGTGAAGTGTGTGCATATTTATGAAGATATTTCTCATATAGAGTGTTACATAACTACACAAAACAAGCTATAATTTTGAAACGATGAGATAACTAGATTTTATAAAATTAAATAGCTTCAAATGCATAATTTCACGTATTCGAGAAGTGACAATATTTTCATGATTTAAAAGTAATTTTTTTTTAAATAAAATTGTAGACTTTCTGACAAATACATTAATCAATTTTTGAAATGCCTGTAAGTGAAAATGTTTAATTTAAAGGATGTTTCAATTATAATTTCATCAAATTGAATATATGAAATACAGAAAGAATATTATGAGGTAAATGCAATTGTACGTTTTATAAGATAAATTTGAGGAAACTAAAATGAAAATATCTTTTAAATTAATAAATTTTCGATTACAACGTCTCACTGCTGTTTATATTAAATATTTATATTAAATAAAAATATAATAGGATATATAAAAAAAAATAGACGTGATTTTAAAATGTTTAAAATGTCACCGTGGAGTGGAGATCAACATTACATCATATGTCATTCGAAATCTTTCAATTTTTTTTACTTAAATCGTACAAATCATACAATTTTTTTCTATTTCCTACCGTTTCATACTTGTAATTTGTTCCAATTGCGCGTATTAAAATAGTTGTAGGAAAATATATAAATTTTTATGGACATATCATGTATGAAACATTTCGAAATTTTATTAACACTGCAACACAATTATCACGATTATAAATTTGAAAAAAAACTGAAAGTGCAGTATATTATAGAATTAATACAAATATTTATTACAAGCATGCATTTCGCAGATATTGCAGAAGTACCAATCATCACTATGTTAATAAATCACTATACTAATTTTTCACTAAATATACTAACTTTACACTAAGTATACTAATTTTTCACTAAATCTATAACTTCTATCTTTCACTAATAAAATAGAATTTCTCTATTTTGAGATTTGTTTTAGATTTTACTAATGAAATCACAATCACTTATTATAACAAACTCTTAAAAAGATTTATACAATACATATAGTACATTTATAATAATTTTGTATGTACTGCAATTAACGTATTAATTTTAATTCACACATTCTCTTTCTGAATTTGTAAAGCACATTATGAATTCTACCTATTCAGTTAAGTGCCACATAATATTATAGAGCATAATTTCTTGTGATATTTTAGTAGATCATAATAAACTTGTAACATATGCAGCTATTATACAGATCACATGTGCTAATGAGTATATCATCTACTGATCATAGATAATCGTCCGTTATGCAATGATATTGCAAATAATCGAAAGTAGTAAAAAGAGGTAGGAAAAAACTTTTAGTTTAAATCTTGAAACTGCTTTAATCTATACCTATAAACCTTATAATTAGTGGCGACTCATGGCTTGAAATGCTGCAATTTTCGAAATGTACATACACACTGTAAGTATAATGGATTTTTATTATTGCTTAGGATTGTTGATGATAAAATTAAATATTACAAACAAATATAAATAAATTAATAAATGTATTATGAGAAAAATAAATGTATATTGAGAAAAATTAGGTGCTGCAGTTCCACAGTGCACGGAGTCGCCCATGCTTACATTATAAGGTTTATGATATTGTATTATATTATTGTAGTATTACATTATTACATTATGATATAAGTACCAGGTTTATTCATATTTTTTAATTATATACAGGGTGTTCCAGATCTCAACCGTCAGACTTTGCTAACAGGTTTGGAAGGGCATTTTGAGAAAAAAAGTATTATATACATCATGGGTCGCCTTCGACATATGAAGAGAAAAGTAATATAAGTCACAAATTCATCAAATACATTCAATGATAACCATTTATTTCAAGCTACTTTTTATATTGATTTATACTTGTTCACACTGGTTGGTTCACACAAATTGTTCAAAATGATCATTTTTTTGTTTCTTCATACGTAGATAAGCGTGCTTCCATGGACTGCATTCACAAGGTCATTAGTGATGGTAATAGCAATTTCTGATCTTTGCCATCAGTTCATTATGTATATATAAGTTTCTCACTTAAATACATTCTCGGTTTTATGTAACTCCATATAAAAAAAAAAAAAAAAAAATTACATATGTTTCAACAGGAATAATGCTCTAATTCAATAGTTATCAATAGTTCTATTTACAGTTATTTCGAAAACGAATCGACCCATGCTGTATAAAACATTTTTTTTACTCGAAATGACCTGCCAAACGTATTGGCAAAGTCTGACGATTGAGATCCGGAATGATATCATCAATAAAGAAATTTATCATAACTGTCGGTTTTCTCAAATCCCTGATTAAAAAATTCAACGAAATAGATGTTATTCATTCTCGTGGAAAGAAGCATTATGTACTTTCTAGAATGAATATGTATTTACATTGTTTATGACACATCAACAACAATTGTGTAAAACAAAGAAAAAAAAAAAAGGAAAAAGGAAAAACAAAAAGTTAAAAAGAAATCACTTAAACTTAAAAAATTAACGATACAAGAATTCAATTTTTATCGATAAAATATTTTCTGATAAAGCAGTATTAAAACTATAAAAAAGAAAGAAAGGGGGAAGGAGAAAAAATAACGAGAGAGAGGGGGGAAGATATAGGTACTACATATATACATACAATGTATATATATATATATGTATAGTGTGTATATATATATATATATATTATGTATATGTAATATATATATGTATAGTGAATATATATATAGTACTATATATAGTGAATATAGAATAAAAGAAAAAAATGACTTACCAGTGATGGTTTCAACGTCTTTGGTTATCGGTGGAGACGGTGTAAGAGGGCTTGATATTCTATTCCTCGGTGTTCGAAGGGCCTGAAGGGCGGCCCTTGCCGTGGGCGAGACTTTCGATCGAATCGAAGCCTCGGGCCCCTTCGGAGCCGCATCCTCCACGGCGGCCAGTTTGGACGCTGTGGCGACGAAGGATATCGCCTCACCTTCCTTCACAGACATGTGAATAGATAAAGTAAATAACGTTGCATCATTTGTTTTCGATAAATTTCAACAAACGGAGAATCATTTTTATTTTCATAAAATAGGTATACATTCACCGCGACAAATCATTCATTCTATAAAATCAAACGATGACTGATAGTTCGAGTAAATCTATCTGCTATTCTCAATCCAAATATACCAGGTTTGGTTGATTCAATCTAGACACTTATATTTATATTTTGTATTTTTTTAATAAAAAAACAACAGGACACGTGTTATTATATATGGGGTAATTCTATGTACTTATGTATATAGAATTCAAGTCTGAATTTTTTCTCTAATTTTTTTATCTGATGATTTTTTTTTTAAAAGAAAAATATTACATTTCAATTAAATCATAGAGAAAATAAATATTGTTTCTTATTTTCTCAACATTATGTATCCTAATACTCTTACTGGGAGTAATAAGAAACAAACTTTCCAGTTGTTAGTAAAAATTTTAAAGTTGTAGCATATATGTCATTAAAGTGTATACTATTACCCTAATTTTTCTTATATTTTTATTTTTGTTAGCTTCTTTGTCACAGGGTAATGAAAATGAGATTGGCGAAAGTTGTAGGAAGTTTTGAACACAAGTTTATTTCTTTGAAACTAATTGATTATATACAAACAGATTAAAACCATATTCATTGGTAAAAAGATTTTCTTCCCAAAAAAGAAAAATCATTCGTATGTTTGAGAAAAATATTCTGCTTGTAAGTTGATTACTGTAATTTATGTTTTCACATAACACTTCAAAAATATGCATAAATAACGATGACTGAAAGACTGAAAAGTTTAAAAAGTTAGCGATTATAACATGTATAAGGAAAGCAAGCAACATTATTTTCAGAAACAAAATATCCTTCATTTAATATGTGCTACGAGATTAATTGTAAATTGATTTTTCTCCGAAACAGAACCTTTATCTTAATAAACAAACAGAGAAAATATCTCGTCAAAAAGGCAAAATATTATCGCAAAATGTTTAAATCTGCAAAAACATAAAAACTAGTATTTCTTATTATATTATATTACTATATTAAAATAATAATATAATATATTATATTAAATAATATTTCTTAATAGAAAACATGATTTTTTCTTGTCTTTACAAATCTTTATGAATAAAAAATAAAGAAGAATTTAATTAAAGGATATTCTACAAATTCAAACAAAAAGTTCTTAATAAAGTATGGAAAGTTATTAAAACCAAAAAAAATTTTATGTATTAAAAACTGAAACATTTGGTCAGTAGACAGACGTTCCAATCTACTTGTAAAAAATATAAATGACGCCAATAAATATTTTACAGCATGTAGATACTAGTGTTAAGTGCTTTGCAATTTTTAGATGCATATACAAAGTATCTTATTACCCCATCCTGATCATATTGTAATATAAATATGTATAAGGAATAAGGACTAAGTTAGCTTAGAAGAAATCTGATAGTAGCTATTCCTATGGCTTTTTAAGACATCAAGAATTACATAGAAGCCAAGTTGATCAATTTTGGTAAGGGCATTTGACTTTGAAAGATTAACCTTTTAACATCCAAGTTTTTTCTCAGTTTGTCAATGAAAATGATAAAATTTTTTAAAAATAAAATAAAATATAACTAATAATATAAATATAATATTTTTTATAAGTATAATTATATAAAAAATATATAAATTATATAAGTATATATTTTTTAAGATATGTAAATATTTTATAACATGAAATAGTATATGTAGTGTTACATAAAATATCAAATTCACAAAAAGTCAATAGCTAAAGTGATTAATTAAAGTAATTTAAATGAACTCTAGGTCTCTATTTTAAATATGTAATTGAATATTGATTTGAAATTCTGATGCTAAAGCTAAAAGATTTTCAAGAAAAAAATTGATAATTTTTTTTTCTGTAAATAGTTTATATTACGTAGTAAGATACATATGCATGTAATCCATCGATCACGAATTTTTTTATAAGTGATAGATTTGTAAAAAAAATAAAGAAGTCTGATTATTTTTCAGAACCGATCCTTCACATTTTCTACTACACATTTACTTTAAAACATCAACAACAAAATGGTGTATAGAAAATATTATTGAAATATAAAAATGAAAAAATTTTCTGTAGTACTTATTGAATTTAATATATAAAAAACAACAGATTTTATATTCAATAAATGTAACAACTGTAAATTCAATAAACTTAATACACATTTGTATTCCAAACTGATTTGAATAATTAATAATTAAATAAATAAATATAATTAATAATTAAACTAATTTTAATAATTTTATAAAATTGTAGTTGTCCGTATAAAATCATATTAAACTTACAATTATTGTAGAAAAATCTATTCAAAATGATATTTCGTTTTCTTTTGTTTTCTCTCACAAATCTATAACATACAAGAAAAATACTAGGAACTAACAAAACGAATACGTTTATTACTCAATAAAAAGCACATCAGAATAGCAATAACCTATAAATTTTTATAGTCTTACGAGTAAGTGTTGTTATTACATATATAATGTAATTACGTACGTAAATCATATTGTTTAAGCAAAACAATTTCGTAAAAAAATTTCCATTACGAAAACAATTAATTTTGTCAACGATCTTATATCAGTTGTGATAAAATCGTTTGCAATAATGAGAAATCACTAAAATCAATTTTAACAAATTATTGCGTTCCTGTTTGATATGAAATTTTAATGAATAAATATATATCCGTAAAAGTACTTTTCTCCTCTTTCCTAATTTTTTATCATATTGTTTCATTAATCTCCTTGTATTATGTTACTATCTTTAAAGATAGAGATGAATTATCTTATAATTCCATGTACCTTTACTACGTATTTCTATTTCGTAGTACAAAGATCTTGTAAGTCTGACTAATTTTTTATTTGCTATGATAATATTTCTGAGAAATTTTGCTGCAATGTAATAAAAATAAAAGATCAATATACAGTGGAATACTACATAAATAATGAATCCTTCTTAGAAAAAAAAAAAAAAAAAAAAAAAAAAAAAAAAAAAAAAAAAAAAAAAAAAAAAAAATGAAAAGATGAGACAAATTTGAACAAACTCACGATATCTTCAAATCAACTGTGAAGCAAAATTAAAAATGGCGTTAAATATCGGTAAGTTTCCAAAATATTGATCCCGTGTTTCTCGTAACACTAATATTTACGAAGTGAGCAGTGACAACTACAAGTTGAGACCAAGGACATTACTGGAATGTACAAAAGAACGAATTGAAGCTATTAATACAGAAAAGTGCATACATATGCTGTACTCAGTGAACTGCACTCGTTTACCAAGTTCATGTGTCTCATGATTCCATTAGGGAAAAACCTACTAACATTTGTACAAACTATTTTAATATTAAAATTAGAGAATATAGAATTATATTTAATACTACGTTCACTTTTCACGCCAAGAAAACTTTCATAATTACGTGTCTAATAAATGTTAGTGTCGTATAGTAATATCAATATAATCTTATCTAGTTTGAAAAGTTGGGTTAGATTAAATCCAATTATCTTTTAGAAATGATATAGGGTCACATATACTTAATGATTATAATTGACTGTTAATTACAATATAATACAAATTATAAAAAGAAACATAAATAACAAGAGATGATATTTATTTTCTTTTATCTATAATTTATATAAATAAAAAAACTTTATTATTCTTTATAATATTAATAATACTTAATAATACTAACGATGGGAAATATATGCAATATAAAGTATAATTGGAAATTCTTGTATTTTTAATATCATGTAAAATATCGAGAAAATTTTTTTTCGCTAATTTTATCATTGAGACGTTATCATGTTGCGATAAGAACGAATTAAACAAACTTTCCTTTCAAATCGTGGTAAGTTGCACGTAGTACAATATATGTATATTGTATATTTCAGCATGCACGTATTTCATCGTAATTCTTTAAAATAGACTAGCATGGAATTGGAATACTTGATAAAGAAAAGAACTAGAAAGCACAATTAAATGTAAATAAATGTAAATTGCAAGCATTGTACACTTTTCGAAACAATTAGAGAATTGCCACCATTCTATTGCACATTGCATATAAAAAAGTGAGCAAAAACGAAGAAATTTTATAAATATAATACATTAACATTGACACTGACATTATTTGCACAATATTATACGAAATTTTACTAATTTTTATTTCTAATGATATCAAAATAGATGTAAACTATTTTCTTGGTATTATTATGAATTAATATATTGAATTATAAGTAATTACAAGTAATATTACGCATTATATCAATTTGCTTATATTATAGGCAAAGGTAGTTTTATCTATAATAAAAATGAAATCATGAAACACGTAAACTTGGTAATCGAGTGCAATTCACTGGATACGGCACATATATGCACTTTTCTATATTAATGACTTATTATCCATAAGAATTAGAGGACAAAGAACAATTTATTCCATTAAAACAGAAATAAATATAGGAAGTACAGTAATTAGCAAAATGATCCTCTAATTGTTTCGATTCTTAAATGTACACCGTTGCAAATTTGCAACATTCTATATTATTAATTCTAAATCTATGACTGTGCATTTGAAGGTTAAGTAGTACACGTTGCTATACAAAATATAGATATCATATCTAGCTGGTGTTAGCAATTGTTTCTGACAAATTTCTTTTTTACAGATGACATCACTAAAAACAGTACGTTTGAAACATTTTTCTGTGCAAAATTTCTAAATTTTATTTCAGTTATATATATATAATCTGTATCCTTTGAACGAATTCTAAAGAAAGTTGTTGAATTATAAAAATTGTGCGAAAATTTATTTAATACATTTAAGAGCATTATACATTTTATCTTTTTGCATAAAATTAATATTTATTATTTTAAGATAATGTCAGGCATAAATAAAAACTTACAAGAGTAGTAGACGAGCTACGTTCGCTAATTGATTGTGTATAGGTATTTGCCTTTGAACCCAAATTACGCTGAAATACTCCATCGTAAGTCAATTCAGGATTATCCTTTTCGTAACCGGAATTTTGAGGTTTTAAAATACGTCTAGCGGAATTTCGTCTTGTTTCCGCAAATGCGATCCCTCTGAGCAACATTTGTTTCAAAGCAATTGCAAACTATCACCTCCAAGAATACTTCTGTCGACACATACACCTGACTCTCAACATAAAGACGAATGTTCGTTTTTTCCCCGATATACTTATTTTTATATTACGACAAGATCTTTTCAAGAATGAATAATGATAATAATTATGATAAAAAATTAAGAATACAAAATATTTTTGAAACAGTTTTATTACTGCTATATCTTTATTTAAATATAATTATTCGAAATGAGTTAATCAAATATAGACAATATATATAAATATATTACGAATACGAATAAAGTTTTTCTTGTTAAATTAAATTTATAGTTATAGATTTAAAAATTGTCTCTTTCGTAATTATTAAATTTTTTTTGAATGTATTTCTAAAAAAAAAGCTCTGATTGTATTACACAACAAAAAGATTATTAATTAAAATAAATAACAAATCTCCAAAGATTCCTTAACTTTCACTCAAATTTCACTTTAAGTTGAATATTTATTTCTATCAAGCGTATAAATCAAATATCGCAGGGCAAAACGAACAAAGATATCGTAAAACTTTTGGATGTAGAACTCGTCAACTTCTAAATGACTTCTGAACACCTCGATCCACGAACGAGACTCTCTTTTTCCGTGCTTGTTATCACTTAAGTTGATAACAACTGTACAACCATATTCAAAAATCTAAAAATTTTTTTAACATCTTTCCGTAAAACCATTACTATATTTACTTTTTTTACAAAATCAAAAATAACAATGTAAACGTTTCATAAAAGTTTTATAAAAGAAATAGAAATAAAAAGAAGAAATAAGAAAAGAAATACAATATGAGAAATAAATTAACAAAACAAAACAAAATTTTTATTTATTAAAAAATTATTTAGAAAACATTAAAACCAAAAGTTTCAAGAAAGTAATACATAGAAAGATAATGAACTGATCTAGAACAATATTATAAGACAATTTTATATAACATAATTAGAAATGAGTTTAGAATATATTTAAAAAATGATGCAAAACAAAAAGAATTTCAAAAATAAAATAATACAAGAAATTATTTTATGACCTTTAGAGCAAAGTGAGTTTTTAAAAGTAAAATAATATAAGAAACTATGTTATAATCTTCAAAGCGAAATGAATTTTTAAAAGTGAAATAGTACAATTATTTTACAATGATTATAAAATAAGCTTACGGTATTATCAATATAAACATAAACAATAACATCTAATCATAAATTAACATAATTTGCTCAATTTTTTTTCAGAGAGTGTACTATTCTATTAAGATAATTGTCTCTATTCAGATTAAAATAACTGTTGTCTGATATGGTATAAAGTTGAGCTAGTTTATTGGTGACCAATACTCCACTCGACAGTTTTGGAATTGTAATTTGTTTATACTATTACAATTACAACTTTCTAATTTATCGAAAGGTAAGAAACTTTTTACTTATTCATTAAAAAAGTTACATATTTATTATATTAGTTACATATTAGTAGAATAATGATACTTTAGAAGAGTTTTAGTATTTTACAAATTTTAATAATGATCATTTAGTGAATCCTATACGTTGGTGAACATTATAGGTTATTTAAAACTATACTGAAAACTTTACTGAAAACAAATCATTCAAATGATCATGAAACTTTACTTAATGGTTCAAGATTATGTAATCAGTTTAAAAATGACTTAGAAACTCACCGTGACGTAGTATAAAATTTTTGGTTTCCAGTAAGGAAACCACAATGATCACCAAAACAACACACTGTATAAATTCTGCAAACATAAAAGAAACCGTACAATTATTTTAACAAAGTTGTTTTAATTTCTTTTGTTACAACGTACACTACAAATACACTACAAAAATCTAGATTAATATTTTCAAAATTCACTTATTATAATTTTCTCATATAATTGAAAAGAAATGGGAAATATTTTGGACAACATAAAAGGAAACAATAAAACAAAAAGATATATAAATTACTTATGAGATGTTTATCAATTTGATAATCATATAATACACTTTTATACTCTACATGATTAATTTTATCTTTTGATTTATCAAAATATATAAATAAATTCAGATAATTTAAATTCAATATTTAAATTATGTCAAATGATATTAACATGATCATAACTATCTTTTTTTTACATAAAATTAAAAGAAAATAGCATTATGAGATGTAAGACCAAAGATTACAAAGAAAATTAATAAAAAAATTTCAAACATATTTTGAGTTTTCAAATTATGATTTTTTTTCTTTGATATTGCAGAATCTGATTACGATAGTAGATATTTAATACAAATGCATTATTGTACATTAAATAAATATTATATAATTAATAATCCAAATAATTTATACATACTTCTAAATTAAAATTTCATACAGTATTATTTATTAGTTTTATCATATAATTTTTTTAATTTCTATGTCCTTGATACCTATAATTTTTTTAATTTTTATATTTCACTTATATTTGAAAACAATGTATTTTGAAACTAAGTTATTAAAATGAATATTTAAATTGCTTAACACATAAATTTTAAAACATAAAATAAACATTCTATTTAATGTCATTTATTTCACTTTATACAATTTAAGATTAAAAAATTCAGATTATATTGCTCCTATATTAAATAAGATCTAAAAGGTATATTTTAAAGGTTAACCTAACGAAGGTTATAGTTATCTTTTGTTCGTCGGACATACGTTCAAATAAGAGAATCAGAATATTTCCTTGTTGTGACAAACTATCGGAAATCATAACAAAAATTTCAAATGATCAACAAGCAATTTGTTGTACTCGTTACTCAGGAAAACGAAATTCGAGGACAATGTATCGATTGAGTCGTCCGCAGTAACCTTTCAAAACGAGGTTAAAAACAACGATTGCAATTTCTTCAATTGAGATCTATTGTCGTGTGTATTAATCTTATCCCGGTTGAATTTCAATGAATGAATGATTAAGAAATGAGAATGATACACTAAAAATACACGAGAACATAACGAAAAACAAAGGAGATTTGACTCACCTGTCGTTTTGACATTTTTTACTAACGTCACATAATTGTCAATTGCCCGAAATTACAGTACTTCTTGTGAAAACTCTCACATTTATCGCGATTAAACGAGGAAGAAATTAAACAAAGAAGATTATTTCGCGAACAAAATTCGAGCGTTCATAGCGGCCCGAAACTGTTCGAAGCTATGAAGACAATCATACAATGGGGGGTAAAATTTAGTTTAGGATAGGACGGGACTCGGAAGAACTACCTGTAATCACGGAAATATTCACTACATTGTCCCATAATGAAAATTCAATCCCCACTCTTTGGAAATATAAAATATAAATGTGAAGGATATGATATACTTTACGCTATAATATAGAATTTAGATTAGAATATTCTTATATAACTTAAAAAAAATTTGTTTATTCATTTATTAACTTTATTTCTTGCAATCCATTGGTTTTAAACATAATGAATTTTAATTATACATAAAATACTGAATTTTAATTATACATAAAATACATTGTATTTTTGTCAATTGTTGTATTTTCTAGATAATTAAAAAAAATATTTGTAAATTTTACGAACGTATCGTGACATTATAAGCATGAAATGTTATTTATTATACGTTCGGTACTAACAGTCTCATTTTTGTCATAAATTTTTTCATCGTATGTGTTTCAAGTATTATAGTGAATACGACATTTCGTAAATTTCAAACCTTTTGCTGTGTTTGTGTAATGTGATCTACGAACTAATGAGAAATCTATATTTAATCAGAATTATGATTTAAACAATCGAAAATAGCATTGATGCGAATATATTATGTATTTTCAAAGCTTCTGCTGTAAAATATTCAATTAAACATGAAAATCACTAGACGTCAATCTAACATCTTAAACCTGATTGAGAATTTTATAAAATATTAGTTTTCTTTTTTTTAATTTTTCAGTGTTGAAAAACATTAAAGTCACTAATAATATTTGCATCAAGTACTAACACAAATTTTTTGAAAATTATGTTTTTGTTAATTGAAAAGCACACATTTTTCGATGTTACTTTCTGGAAAGAAAAGAAAGAAACGAGAGGATTGTGAAAATCTCTAGGTACATTTCTGGTAACTTAATGAGATTGAACGTTTTTCGGATCGAAGGTTTTTTTTTTAAGATTAAACGTACAAATTATATTGAACAGTGGTCGTTTTTTAAACATTCATTTGATCGGAATGAAAGTGGTAGAAAAATGTCAAGGTATTTGTAAAAAGTACTATAACACGAAATATGTGTTTCGTTTATTTCTTAATGTTGGCAGGCCGCCTATCGATTCTCCCCACGTACACACCTCCTCTTCAGTCATCGATTGCACTTTTTGCACCTGCCATTTTTTTTCCAGAGTAATGAGAGCCTCATCTCGAATCAGTAGCACGAGGGTGCAGTAAAACAGGCCTGACCTGCGAGACCACCCTCACCCTCTTCGTCTCAATGAATCTTTCATATTCAATACCATTCGAAAATTTCTGAAGTGTCTCCTGCAAGTAAGAAAGAAAAAGACAAAGAGAGGTACACTTGAGGAGCCAAAGTGTGCAACGAGGAAGGAACAACGCCGCCATCAGTAAGAAAGAAAAGGAGGGAAAAAGACAGACGTAGAAGAAGGTGAAAGTAAGAGAGAGAGACGGACAGAGGGTGGGTGGTGGGGGGCTCTCGGTTTTAAGAGAGAGAGGGAGAGAGAGGAGGTCGAAGGGAGTCGAGCGAGGAGAATGACGGATAGCCAGCAGCAGTTTTGCTTGCGTTGGAACAACTTTCAAGCTAATATCACCAGCCAATTCGAGGCCCTCAGGGATGACGAGGACTTCGTCGATGTCACCTTAGCCTGCGACGGTAGGCGTCTCCAGGCGCACAAGGTTGTCCTCTCCGCGTGCAGCCCTTACTTCAAGGAGTTGTTCAAGGTTAGAAAACCTTACCCGCCTTGCTTCTCTCAGTGCTAATTCCTCGATGTTCCCACACACCACCCCTCTACCCCTCCGTCTTCTCTCCCTCCCTTCCTCCCTTCCTTCCCCTTTAGCTCATCATTCTTACCTTCTTTGAGACTCATGCTTTGCTTTAAACATGGTTGAAATTGAAGTTCTTATTCATAATTCTCGTGTATCATGTCGTGACACTGTGTCGTAATGGCCCGTATATATTTTTGTATGTAGTTTTGCGCTATAAGAATGTTACTTCTTGGTGATCATTGTACTTCTCAGTACACAATGATCATTTCGATCGACCTCAGCGTTATTAATTTTGATACATATCCTGTATAAATTTAGTATATTATTTACATAATCGTTGACAATTATGATAAAAAGAAAATAAAAGTTCGGTTAAATTTAATAAAATTATACACTACCGCTCACTGGTAGTGTATAATTTGCATTTCAATGTTTCTAATGTTAATGCCAGTTTTAACGCTAGTACTAATAAATTTATTATCAAGTAAAACAAAACTTTAAAACAAAACTTTAAATTTATTATCAAGTAAAACAACATTATTTATTTTCAGTTTTAAGTTTGTATCCTACGTCAAAATTAAAATTTGTATTTTGTTCTACATTTATATATATTTTTTTTATAGTTTGGCATACGTTGAATCTACTTATGTAATTTTGTATGAAGCAAATTCTGTAATATTCTGTATGCTTTAGTAATTAATCATATAATCTTGTTACTTTTGAATACTTAAATATATTAAACATTTACATTTATTACTTCTAAAATGTCAACCTACTAAAAAGAGAATGATAATATTATTTATGTTTGTATATAAGTGTTGATTTTGATACTTCATGCAAAATAAAGAGAAATTTGTGAATTTAAATATATTATCATTAAATATAATTTTGAAACCTTTTAAAGACACAAACCTTTTAAAGACATGTTCAATTTAACAAAATTATTATATTAAATAAGATTGAAATGAATAACTTTCTGTGATTTTTATATGAAGATGTATAATCATGAGCTCATGCTTCAGCTTTTATTTTTTTTAAATATTGTAGATAATAAATCTATATTATAAATCAGATATAATAGTGTCTATAGATTAAAGTCAGATTAAAAATTATAAAGAATATAATGGTATAAATACTAATAGAAAACAAGAACAACAGTTTTTATCAATGATACATTGCGTTTCATTCTTTGTATTATTATATTTTTTAGATCTTTTGTATCTTTATACTTTTATTATACATTAAATGTACAAATATATTCAAAATTTCATTTTTTGTTATTTGTATATCAACATATTTTAGAGTTGGCCATAAAGTAAAATACGATGAATGTAAAATAAAATAGAGGAAAAAATTGAATTTCAAAATATAATAATATTATGTTATTATAACTATAATAATTCTAAGTAATGATATTATATGGAAAATTACATCTTTTAATATAATTAAAAAAATAAAAAGCTTAATAATCATTTTATTGATAAAATTGGTATTTGCTCTTTTAGTTTTTATAAATGCTGCTTGTCTATATTATAATTGATTGTCTATATTATAATTTCATTATCAAAGCATATAATTGTTATTTGACATATTTGCTTAAGAAATATATTTCTAATTTGTATTTATTATCTGTAATTGCTATTGGTTTTTTACGTAATAATTTTGGTATAGAACTAAATATAAAAATAAAAAGTTATATCTGCAAATATGTATTAAATAAATATATAATGTGTTCTTATAGACAAACCCATGCAAACATCCAATAATATTCATGCGTGATGTGGAATTTGAACATCTGCAGTCACTTTTGGAGTTCATGTATGCTGGAGAGGTTAACATATCTCAAGCAGAATTGCCTACATTTCTAAGAACTGCTGAGTCTTTACAAATCCGTGGCCTCACTGACTCTCAAAATAATCAGCACAACAACGAAAAGGTTTGTTTTCAAAAATTTATGAATGATACATATTGTTTATATTATCTTTAATATAACTAATTTAAAATCTTTGAATTAGTATCAGTGCTGGTTGAATAATCTATCGATATTTTAGTATTAATTGAAAATATAGTAAAAATGTACATTAGAATAGTTATATGAAATGAATATACATTGATGTAAAATATGAATGGGAGGATATCGATAAAAATATCTCTGTACTAATAGTATTGCTGATATTAAAATAATCATTTATTTCTTTAAAAATACTTATGTAATTTCAACTTGTCTTTTCTAGCATTTGAAGACAAACAACATACACGCATCAAATGGCCGTGGGCTGATCTCACCAAATTTGGAGGAGGATCGTAGTAAAACTCCACCAACCTCGAGTCCTCCACCACTAAAAAGGCTGTGCAAACGAAGTGATTCGCCTCAAATATCTAGTCCAGTACCAGCTGCGGCGGCCTGTGCAACTGGAACGCCACGCACACGGCCATTAATTGAGCCACAGGTTCAACTTGACTGTTATAAAGATCTCGATATTGTTGAGGTTAGTTTAATTTTTATTAATTTCATATTCACTATTTAAAGGTATACTTTTTAATACGTATGAACATACAATGAATATAGAGAATTATAAATATATTGAATTTATTATTAATGGAAATTAATTATTAATAGAATAATTTTTGTCTCTTGGAAATAATAATAATAATAATTTTTATTTTAGCCAAAAATAGAATTACCAGAATATGGAAGCGATGATGATTGTTCTCCAAAACAGGAGGTCAACACACTGCCAAGTGGTTTTCTTAGCCTTGATGGTGGCATGGAAGTTTTGCCATCTTATCCACCTTCCTATCAAGGTAGTTATGATACGCATCGATCAATGTATTATTATTTAATTTATTTATTTGAAACTTACATTTTTACAATTCTATATCGATTGTAGAAAAAATTTTTTGTATTTCTAAATTAATTTACATTTTGTAGGTGGAGGAGCAGGAGGAGGAGGAGGTGGAGGAGGGGGTGGAGGATCGTTAGAAGGTGGGATGCCAGGACCATCTCATGCTAGTAATACGGAATTAAATCAAGAGCAACAAGGTAAGTGATTGTCCGTCCCAACCCTAATTTTTTGGTAGTTGCGAGCACCATTACAAACAGCAACAACCTAGCCGATCATGTCGGACAGAATTTTTTGGATGCGAATATAAAGATGGAAGGAGAAGGAGAGCCTCGGTTTGAAATGGTAAGCTCGTGTAGCTCGGTAGCTCTTGCTAGGCGGTAGGAGAGAAAGGAAAAGAAAGAGAAGAAAGGAATGTATGTGTGTGTGTGTACGAAAGTGAGAAACAAATATCAAGAGAGAAAGAGTGTAAGAAAGACAGAGTTAAGAATGTGTAGATGAGTGCGAAAGAGAGAAAGGAAAAGAAGAGACATTTGACACTCGGAGGCGATTTTCTGATTTTATCCAGGGGAGTGCAGTTTGCGGCAGTTGTGTGAGAAAGTCAGCTGCGTGTACACATATACTCGGGCTCTCTACCTGTTTATATTATTTGCCAGAATTGGAGGTGATACTAAAAGACTAAAAATAAATTTTGCATAGATTAATTTTTACAAAAGGAGAACTCTACACTTGCGTTATTTTTTATGTTAGATATGAATTATAATTTATTTTTTATATTAAGTTTTTTTTTAATTAAAAGTTATTTTAGGTTTATTTAAAATTGTAAATATAATTTTTAGAAATTGAAGCAATGAAAATTGAGAAATTGGGGAAAGAAAGAATAATTTTAAATGGTTAGATGTAAAAAAACAAATCCCTCCGTCTGGTAAAATTGCCTGTCCGTTGCTTCTATGTTTTCCATTATTGTCTTTTCGAAGCTACGCCAATTGGAAATTTTGAATAATTTTATTATTTTTATTCGTACAATTCTTTAAAATTATAATAATTTGGAGTACATCATCCAATAAAATATTAATATTAAAATGAAACATTGATAAAATTTTATTTGTTTTAATTGACAATTATTTTGTATTATAAATTTTTACTATTGTATAATTTGTATGATTTCATCTAATTGGCGTTGTTTTTCTGTGTACTCATATATATCCTATGGCAGAACACCCTAACTGGAATATATAGCAGAATTATTGCTTGATGCTAAATTTTGTTATAAGCTTCTTGGTTATGGTCAGTGTTTAATTACGGTGTTGTAATTAAAAAAAAAAAATAATTAATATCTTCGGCTTCACTAATCAAATTATGTAATAATTCAATAATACAAGATTTATAATATAATCAGTAATTATTTCTCAAAATTTAATTACTATTAACTTTGAAATTTTGATATAAATTCTTAGCATTATATTTTAATACATTATAGTATATTATATGTTATTTTTGTTATTTTTTATTTTAATTATAATTCTTATTTGGAGACAAATTCAAATGATAAAATTTTATTTATATTTATTATTCTAAAGTTAGATTAAAATTATTTGTAATGTGAAATACAGAACAAATAACACACAATATAAAATGTTCTTATTTGTTATTATTACTTTTAACAATGATACAATAATTATATAAGATTTTATATCATTAAGACTTATATGTGTCAAGCGCAATTTTTCAAACGTAAAAGGGTGTTATTGTCAAGAAACAATTGTATAATAATCTCGGAGGATGCAGCGCGAACTCTCACGCCTCATGTCCCAATAACACACGCTTACCATTTGTCTCCGATGTGTGCGCGTTAACAAACGCGCGATATCGTTGTACGCACGACAGGTAGTAATAGGATCAACCAATATTGTTTATTAATTATATGCATTATTAAATTTAGAAAATATTTTGATTACTTAACAAAGTATTACTTCAAGTTAAACTTGTAGAGAACTAGATAAAAATTTCTATCAAAAATTAGAATTTAAAATCAAACTTCAAATTTATTTACACAATAAAAGTAGTAGTTTGCGATTCAACTATATCAATATTTTTACAGTTAAAATAAAATAAATGTATAGTTGTAATTGACGTGTTATGAATATACTGTTTTCATTTTTTTAAAAAGAGTAATGCAGTAATTTTGAGTAAATGAATAAATATAATATATGTAATTAAAATAAGAGGAATTATGCAAAGAATAATGTAATTTGTATTTAAAATTCTAAGAGTGATCCTATTACTAAATTAGGTAGAATATATAATAGTCGTGTGGCTAGGGTTTGTTAGCTGGTTGTTGCTGTCCGGTGGTGGCTGGCAAATCGGAGACCCCACCCATAAATCCATTCAATAAAACAAAACAAAAAAAATTAACTCCCTTCTCCGTGCTGCCTCTACCGGGTTAGAGCAAGTTGTGTGTGTGTTGCAGCTGACCTACGCAAACTGCACTCGCTGGACCCACGCCCCTGTCCTGTCTGCAACCGCATGTACAGTAACTTGTCGAACCTACGTCAGCACATGCGTCTGATCCACAACCCTCAGAGTGTCACATGCCCCCTCTGTAACAAGCCATTCAAGACCAAGCTCTACCTGAAACGCCACCTGGTCAGCTTCCATGAGCTCAGCGTGGCAGACAGGCATCGTCAGGAAGAAATCTACCAACAGCAACAGCCTAAAGCTCAACAACAGACTGGAGCGCAAACTCATCTACAAATCCAGGCACAACAAACAGATACAGTTAAATCCTTTTCTGCGCCCAGAGTTTCTATGGAAGAGGGTACAGCTACGGTAACTCTGGAGAACAAATCAAGAGTATTCCAAGATGGTGCTTATGAGGTCAATCAGACCAATGCTGAATCGAAGCACTTTCAAAGCAGCATGATGCAGTTTGATACTGCATACCACTAATGCGCCTTAGTTTCTTCGGCCCATTTGTGATAGCTTTTTGGTTGAGTAGGTTTAATACCAGTAATTTCTGGTAACTACAATATAATATAGTCTTTTGAAGAAAGGTGCAGTGAAGAGATTAAGAGTTTGTGTTGTGATGGAGAGTACTAAAGATTTATAGAATTATTAATTGATCATTTTTTATAAAATTACTTATCAACTATTGTTTTTATATCAAGTGCTTAAGTTTATAAGCCGTACTTTTGTTATTATTATTATTATTTTTTTTTTTTGAAACAAAATTTCAAGATTTTTAGTTTATTTGCAGTAAGTGATAGAATAGTAACAACATAGAAGTCTTTAGAGTACAAACAAAGAATTTAAGGAATTTGAATGAATGAAATGAAAGATAAAATATTTATCATCAAAAAATGATGAAGTTTTTAAAATTTTATTATATCTTCGTTACTTATTGTTACATAATTTCTTTTCTTGCCAGTTCTTTAGCATTTTACATTTCACTAATCTTTTTTAGTAAATTACATTTTATTAAAACTAAATTCAGAATTTATAAATGTGTATATGTATACATATACATTTATAAATATTTCTATATATATATGTATATATATAACATAATTTTCACTTAAAATTCATCTTATGATTTTCAATTTAACTTTCATTGCAAAATAATGTTTTTAATGTTAAGAACGAGCGAGATGAATTATTTACAAACCGTTTATAAATCATTCGTTGAAATTCAGAAGTTTTGCTCTAAAGATTTTTGAACGAAATGACTGAAATTACTTTTGTACTATGCTATCCACACAGCACTCTGCTCAATAGAATAATCTTTTCACAGTGTCTTACAATAACTAATGAAACAATAGTCCTTGAAGGACAACTCGCAAAAGGTGCCGTGCCTATTCGTCGTAAGGAGAAGCGAGAAAATATTCCTTAAACAAAAGAAGAAACAAGAAAGAAATCACAAATAACCGCCGCAAGTGGAACAGCCATCCCACCTCGTACTGATTATTCCGCGAGCCAGGATAACTTGTTGTTTTATTTGATGCTATACAGTGTTATACAGACTACAGATATTTACAACGATATTATATTCTTACAGAGGATTATATTTACTTTATTGATTGCGTCACACGACTGGGTGACACGCACAGAAACTCCCAGGATGACGTACGAACATATTATAATATATTTTTCACCGCGTAGCAGTTTAACGGTGCAATAGACAGCCAACCGATTTTACAGCTCAAGCAGATTTACAGAGGATTTATTATTGACAGTTATCGATGGGAAACCACCGTGATGCAGCAGATTGAATTTAATATATTATAAGAGGCCCGTGTCCGAGATGGCTTTTCTTGTGAATTTTTTTACATGCTCTAATGTGATATTACAGAGCCGAATTTATTAATTCTCATCAAATTTTTAACAAATTACGTTCAATCTAATTTTGTTTTCGATTTCTTTCTGATACCAGACAAAATTACTTTTTCAAATTGTAAAACATTCCAGTTTTGTTTTTCATTTTTGCTACTATTGTTCTGGTTCAACATTGAGTTGATACGTTTAACGTCATTAATTCTTGAGATATTAGATCTTTTTCTGGATAAAATCATAAGCAGTATTACTTTTATTATTCCATTTTTATTTCGTTGATAGAGATACATTTAAAACATTAAGATATTGATATTACAAATGAACTATATTCTTATAAACCATACGTACATGTATTAATTTAGAAATAGCGTTATAGTTTCTTTCATAGAGTATTATTTTATAGAACGAGTTGCTTTACTGATATTTATCTAATAATGTCAATTATAATATATTTTACAGTTTTTAATCAAACTTTTGAAAGCAATTTTGAACTTTTTTCCTCTTTTACTGATGCTTTAGTATTTTTAAGATATTTGAGTAAATGTCTACTAAATAAGTTTTGGAAATGCTTTTGTACAAATTCAGTACTAACATGTTAGGTTGCTGATTAACATAAGTAGCATGCGCGATAAATAAGTCTGCTTTAAGTTACATTAATCTAAATGTATCGAATTTGTTTGTCAGTATCTTATAATGTGTACATGTCTACAAATGTATACAGAATACGAGGTATTTTATATTTTTATATTTCGGAATTGTCAGCTTTCATAGAACTTTTCAAGTATTTCATATCTCCATTTATTTAAAGAGAAAAGAGAAACGAAAAAGCCATTTCAGATACCGCCGAACTCCATAGCCATAGTACCACACAGTACAACTCAGGATCTTTTATATTATATTTTACAGATGACAATAGTTCCGTGAGCGCGATGTCCTCGACAAATTTTTCACTATACACTTTACGTCAGAGTCTGAAATTTTCAACAATTCAATATCTATTCAAATCGTTATTACATGAATGATAATTTTAAAAACTTTCAATCTTTTTTTTTTTTCTTCTTATGAATCATCGCATTTATTGTCACACGATTAAATCAATCGACGAATTATTTTCTTTTTTCTTTTTTCTTTTTTTTTTTTGCGACATAAATACAGCGTTTGAAATTTTCTTTTAAATCCCTCTATCTATTTCTTTTCGTTTGTTTGCCTTTTGAATAGTTGTCGGAATAATTGTAGGATTGTTGAAAATTTTACGATAGGCTCCGAGTTCGAAGAAAGTCGAAATGTTTCTCGAGTTGATCGCGCCGTTCACACAGGCTCCTTACCTCACGATTTACAATCAAATCACAGATGCAGCTATATATTATTATAATAAGTATATTTACATACCGTTTTACAATAGTGCCGGGGTCGCAACGACTGCGACGAATCAAATTTTAAAGGAAAAACAACACGCCAGACCCATTAACCACGAAAGAGATAGGAAAACGAACTAACTCCAATACTTTCGTCTCGTACGTGGACGGTTTTTCATTTTCTTATTGTTGCACTTTTTCCGAAGGTTTTTCTATTCGTTTTCTTCTTTTTTTTTTTTTAACGCGTGGAACAGAGAGCTTCGTGCCCAGCGCATAGTTTTTACTGACTCTAAGATTAGAATATAAATGTTGCATATCATGTTATTAAGATTGTTGTACAGACAGCCTGTTGCAAACCTCGGTCTACGGTTCCTCTCTTAACATTTGCGTCTTTCCATTTCATTTCTCTTTATTAAATCTTGGCAATGGAAGGAAAGATTACATTACATACAACTTTTATTGTGATTGGATCTGATCAAATTGTTCGTTCTGTTGTTTTCTTTTGTATGTTAGATCATAGCTTTCTGTGTGATGACATGATCATCTTTCTTTTTTTTTTTTTTTTTACATTTTATTGTTTGTAAGAGTTCGAAGAAAGAAACCACAGTTTCAATTTCCAGAAGATATAGCTATATGTAGTACACTTGGTTATGGATTTTAGATACATTCCATTTATTAGTATCGACATAAGTTCTTCGATTCTAAAAAGATTATTTTGCCATGAATTTTCAATATTCGATCTGTCATAAATGCATGGTGTAATAATTTGTTTGAAGTATTGTTTGTAAATATGTTTCTTGTATTATCAACTCTCTTGTTATTCTTTCTATTCGATTTGAATATTAGTTTTAGAATATTGATATATGACATACACACACACACACAAACATATATATAGATATATCAATAAATGAATATTCATTGTTACTTTACAATAGAAGGTTAGCTGCAGTGGCAGCGTTTGATTATTTATTTGTACAATAATCGATCGAATTGGCTCCCTAGACCGAGATTCATGTTCATATACATATATCATACACACACATACAGCACATAGCCAGAATCAAACAGCGAGCCGCAATGATAGAGTTACATAGAACGAGTAAAGCCAGGAAAACCCAGAATTGATGATTTGAAACAAAATGAAAACGAAACGAAGCAGACAGTTACAGGGAAATCATTTTTCTAACTCGCAATCTTTCGCTGGGCATTAAAAGTGATATAACGATCAGCCGATTAGTTGATTGATTGATTAATTGATTGATTGATTGATTGATTGATTGATTGAAACATTCCAATAGATAATGCAGTTTTTCCATTTTTCCAAACAAATGAGAGATAAACCGCCGAATAATCAACAAATTAACACCGAAAAAGCCAAAAAGTTTATTGTCTAGGAAACGTCTAAGTCCGGAGAAAGCACCTTTTCGCAGAATTTTATCCCCCTTCCCGTGTTTCTTTCGGGAAACGTTTTGTTTTAATCGGTGGGCGATTTGAAAATTGGAAAGTTGAGATGCTTGTTCGAGTTTAAGGGGTGAACGCGAGAAATCTGAAGTCGAGATGAAAAGGATACAAAAAAAAAAAAAAAAAAAAAAAAAAAAAAAAAAAAAAAAAAAAAAAAAAAAAAATCAAAAAAAAAAAAAAAAAAAAATAAATAAATAAATAAAATAAAATAAAAGAGAAAAAGATCAGAAAAATGTCGTGAAGCAGAAAAATTAGAGATATTTTTGGAACTAAAGTGTCGAGGAATTTTGGGATTCGAAGCGTTGGGAAAAATTCTCTGTAGTGAAACCATTTATAAAATTGTCCAGAAATTAGGTATTTTCAACGTTGCGATGATTTTGCGAAATTTTTGTGTACAGGTTTCGATTCGAAAGCTGTGAACTTTCTAATTTTCGATTCAACTATACTATTCTTCCTTTTTTTTTTCCTTTTTCTTTCTTTCTTTTTTTTTTTTTCTTGTCAGTCGGAGAAACAAAAGAGTATAAACGAAGATTCGACGAGTAGCTACGGATATTAACATTCCCATTTTTCATTGATCGATTCGTTTCAATTACTATTTATTTCTACCATTATTTATTCCAAGTATAATAATAATAATAATAATAATAATAATAATAATAATAATAATAATAATAATAATAATAATAACAGTACTAATATTAATAATAATACTAATACTAATACTAATAACAGTAATAATAATAATAATAATAATAATAATCCAAAATGTTTGCAAGATGCATTGAAATGAACTTTTCGATTAAACATTAAGTTTCTTTTTTTGTTGTCCTGTCCGACTCCTTTTCTTTTCAAGGAAAGTGCATTTGCTTAGTTGTTGTATATACTGTAAATGACAGCGATTTCGTGTACTCGAGAGCTAGTAATTAACCATTAGAGTTAGACTTTAGAGTTAACCAAAAGAGGAGATTGGTTTCTCGTTCGGTTTATAGATTTTTCTATTTCGAAAAAAGGGGATGGTAGCTTCCTTTAATTATTATTCGTAAGAACGAAATCTAGTCAAATTTGAGAGGTTCGACAAATTTCTACGACGTGTCAAAAAGGTGGGGGGAGGGGGGGGGGAGAAAAAGAAAAAAGAAATTATTATTTATTATCAATTAATCGTACTTACCAAGTGAATTTTATAAATTAGCTACGCGTCTTCTTTAATCGTTTTGTTATTCTCTTCTCGATTAGAGAAACAATTTTTTAACGTTTCAAGTTAAAGTTAAGACGAGAAACTAATTGAGTAAGAACGGATAAAAATGCTTTCTTTTTAAGTATGTATTATTACGCAGTATTATTCAATTCCGTTCTCTTTTTCTTTTTCTTCTTCTTTTTTTTTCGACACAGATTATAGAACCGAAGGTAAATTATAGAACGTCAAACTAGGTGATACTAAATGAAAAAGAAAAATAATAAATTTCGCAATATACGAAAATGAAAATTGACGCGCGAAGAATTTTCGTGAGTAAGAGACATATAGTTCACTGAAATTGCGACCGTAGAATTTGCTAATTACAAATATTATGTATTAAAAATTAATCTCATATCTCTTAGTTCTTCTCTCTCTCTCTCTTTCTCTCTTTCTCTCTCTCTGTCTCTCTCTTTCACCCTTTTCCTCTCTTTAATATGTACGTCTATCATTCTTATATCATAACATAAGGAATTTTCTACTTGATAGCGTACTCAAACGACCAGTATTTCACTATATTTTTTAATAGTGATTTTTATAACTGTAAAGGCGAAGTAGTCGATAGTGCAATCTTTCGAGCGTAAGTGTAGTTAGCGCATCAGTATTAAAATGAATGCATAAGAATATATGCAAATCTCGTGCAATTCTCTGTAATTACGTATTTTTCCTTTTTTTTTTTTTTTTTTTTTTTTTTTGTGAATTTTACGTGGATTTATCCGATAATGCGATTTTCATCGATGATCTGCAGACATTGCTTTTTGCGTAATTTACACTTTTGGAAAATGTTTGACTGCAAATGTAATTTCTTTTTATTTTTTTGTTCTCAAGTTTCCTTTTTTTTTTTTTTTATTCCTAATCGCCATTCTCGTTTCAATTTTTCAAAGTTTTTATGTTTAGAGAAATTGAAATAAGAAATCATCGAATTACCGGTATATATATCGATATATATATTGGTCGATTAAGTTTGTATTCATTTAACCTCTTGCGCTGGAATAACGTGCCACGAGAGTTTTTTGCCCCAAATTGTAACATTTTCTTAGTTTTAAGTATATTTAAATGTAACCCAGGCAAAACAAATGATAAATTTGTTACTTCTCAATGATTTTTATCCAGTGATGTCATACCCGACGAGTTTAGAAAGAAAAAGAATGCGACGAATTATATTGCATTGTATTATTGGTTCGGTCACTCGTTACGGTCCGCGCGAACCAGTTGCCAGCGCAAGTGGTTAAAAAAACGAATGTATTATTGATGAGTGATGATGATCATTAATTGTTGCTATTTACAGCGTATTTTCTTTGGACAAAATTCTTAATCGAATTATTGTAGAAAGATTTTGTATTGACAGTTACTTGTCAGATTTACTTTTGTAAAATTTACTCCCTGATACAATTATATATTTAGTTCGTTATTGTACGATTCGTGTTTTTTTAAATTAAGAAAAAGACCAATCTGAATTACAAAAAACGATGTACTAGAATATTTTGGTCTTCAATCAAAATTAGTGTGATTCGTTATCGTTATAGATCATGTTTATAATTTAGTACGATTCGAAGAAATGTTACAGCTTTGTATTAACTTTGTATTAAATCTGTAGACGTTTCTTTTTCTTTTTTCAAATTATCAATCTCTTTCGTTTGTTCAAATAAATAAATATATATATATATATATATATATATATATATATATATATATATATATATATATATATATATATATATATATATATATATA
>NW_025108984.1:999405-1021891 GCF_011392965.1 Frieseomelitta varia
TATATATATATATATATATATATATATATATATATATATATATATATATATATATATATATATATATATATATATATATATTTATATTTATATATATTTATATTTAATTCTTATGTAGCTTTGGTACCTTGATTGATTGATACATACCATTTTACTATAAAGTAAAGCACTACTAAATAAGATACCTATCCATTGATATTTATCAAAAAGTAACAAAAGTAATAGTCGAGCTGTACATTATTGCTTCCTGCGTTGAATAAGACCCCGGTTGCGAATTTCAGTGAGAAACAGTGTCGCCGAACGAGAATCCAAAGTAATACAAATCACGTGTAATGCAACATTTTTTGCAAATCTACTTGGGGGGGGGGGGGTGGAAGATCCTTCTCCTCCTCGTTTGGTAATAAGACGTAAAAAAAAGTTGGACGTAAAAGCAAAAATTCTAATTGCCGTCATTTTCACGAGAAGCATACCGAGAGATGCTTTTTGCAAAAAATGTAAACTTTTTCACCAAACGTGTAGCGTCTTTAGCGTCTCCATTGGCAAATCAAGTAAACGAAAGTTTCTATTGTTCGAGAAAGAACGAAGCAGCGTCGTATTTCAAACGTCGTTTATAAAGATGTCCGATAATTATATGCTTCGATCTTTGATTAAGATTAAAAAAGATTACGTCTCGTAACGTTCTTTAGGATAGTTGTAACCATCGAACGTTTCTGCAATAAATAGAGATTACTGTTCGGAGCTTTTTTTTTTTTTTTTTTTTTTTTTTTTTTTTTTTTTTTTTTTTTTTTTTTTGTTTTCTCGTTGCAAGAAACGAACTTTTCGACGTTCACAGCGTCTGGAAATATTCGAGTACTGAGAGGAGAATAAAACACTTAATCTTAATCGGTATAACCGAACGAAACGAAATTTTCATTTCATAGTGGTTTAGGAAATTATTCGAAATGAGAGAAGTGGAGGCGTGTTTCTCCCGAAAATAAAGGATGCTAATGATTAAGAAATCGATAATTATTACTATCAATAATATTCTTTATTCTTAATGATAAACAAATGAATGACGAGCTATGTTCAAATGTTCTTCAGGTTTCTGCAAAAAAGGTATCGAAATAACTTTGTAGAACAATGGTGATTTTGCAGAAAGGCTGAGGACATTAGATTTTAGAGCATACTGGAGCGAGGGAACTGAGGAAAGTTAGTATTGCAATTTTTTTGCAACACTACTCACACGCGTATTCAGAGGAGAGCGCTGAGTAAATTAAAATTTTAAGCCTTCGACAGTTTTGCAAGCGTCATTGCAAATATCGTAGTCCCAGATTTTTGCAAATGATTACAAATATTAGATCCGAGAAAGAATTTTTACCGAAAAAAAAAAAAAAAAAAAGAAGAAGTCGTATAAATTAGATCGTAGAATTTTTACGGGCTCGAGTGACAAATAGATTTGTAGATTTTTTGCAAAATATGAATAAATGAGGGAATGACCGCGTTGAATTTTCGTGAGAATTCAATACGGTAGAGATATACATTAGGTACAAAATCACTTGAACGAAGAAAAAAAAAAAGAGCGAAATTCCGGACGTTTCGAGTATTTTTCAAAATATGCGAGTTCGATCTCTTTTCTTTCTTTCTTTTTTTTTTTTTTTTTTTTTTTTTTAAAAANGAAAAAGAAAAAAAAAAAAAAAAAGGAAAGACACTCCCAGCGAATTTTCTTCGAATTTTCGTCGCTTCGAATGTAGAAATTTTTCTCTCACGCTTTAACCTAAGTAAATTTATTTATTAGAATCTATTATTATAAACTGTCCCGAGTGACATAGGCGTAGGCATATAAGATAAGAACGATTCTATAACTACTCACACGAACGACTGAATAACCGATTCCTTTCTTTTCGTCGCTATACTAAATATGAATGTGACAAGCGGAAATGAAATTTTGTACTTAGGAGTCTGTCTAAACAGATAATTGCGGTGTATCTGTCGAAATTCACTTTCTCGGTTCTTTCTTTCTTTCTTTTCTTTTCCTTTTTTTTTTCTTTTTACCGCAAGTATTACTTGTAAATAAATAGTATTCTTTTATTTTTTTATTTTGTAGTGCGTAGTCACTTTTCCTGTAATTCGTTTTTAAGGCATGATCTTGCAACTACCATGACTACATTCAAATTAACATCGCAGATACGTGATAAATAGCGATTAAGTGTTAGCTTAAAGTTAACAATAGATGCATTTCATTACACTTTCAATCTCTCGCGTTTTTTCCGATCGTTCCTCTTTCGTTTATCGAACGCTTCTACTTTCCTTCGCGATGGAAGAACGTGCATTCGAATTTCACTAAGCGATCGTTGAGTAATCGAACGATCAAGACCCGAGCAATTATCTGTACAGATTGAACTTCGCAATAAGAACGACAGCTGTGTGAATTTGTTTTCTTTTTGCAGACTAAACTTAACGTGTTTCGTTCACCACCACCACCGCGCGAAAAAAGAAAAAAAAAAATTTTATATTCGTCGGAAACTACGATGTGTACGACGAGCGAAACGCTCTTTTTTTATATATATATATATATACATATATATATATTTTACACACATGGTTGTAAACAATAAATAATTAAGCTTCCGTGAGACAATGTATCGATTCCTCTTCGCGTACGGATTAATTATTTATTGTTAGAGGTAACAGATGGCGAGCGAGCGATTTTAAAACTGCAAATGGCTTTGAAGATCGATCGACAAAGTTCCTCTCCCACTGTCCACGAGGTTGCTTAGCCGCGTAATTATTAATCGTTTCTTTGGTTGACTTGCTAACCGAAGCAGGAGAATTATATCCCGCGATATACTTAATCCGAGTGTGTGTCTTTTGTGTATCGGAACGCGGCGACGATGAAATGTCAGGAAACGTTTTCGCGTTATTTTAAGTTCCTATGTGTCTTATTTAATTCCACGATCTATCGTTTAAGCAAGGAAAATCACGAATCTGTTTTCAATTCGACGATTTGCGAAAGCGTTTGTATTTGCAAAAGCTCGTGCGATTGTAAATATTTCAGAAAGTTAGGAACATCATTTCATTGTTAATTAATTTAACTTCTCTGACAAAATAACTGTGAATTCATTCAGTTGGATGATCCTTTTTTACAACAGGTTGATGTTCTTCTGATTTGTGACGCGCGCGTGTAAATTGTGGCAATGTAACGAGATCGTTAGGGAAACGTTTCGAAAATGTTTGAGAAATAACCCGGTGAAGCGTTTTTCCCCCGATACTTCAATCAAAACTGACCGTTACTCGAGTATTACAATTTATGTACATTTGAATTACAATCTTTGTCGTCGCGTAATTTTCTTCTTCTGTTTTTTAACCTCTTGCGCTGGAATGACGCACGTCGAGAATTTTTCGTTCCAAAATTCCAGTATTTTTCTCAGTTTTAAGTATATATACTTTTAAGTAAAACAAAATAAATTTATTAATTCTCGATCATTTCTATCCAGTGATGTCGTACCGCGTTCAAAAAGAAATCGACGGATTATTGTACACGGTCGCTCGTTATGGTCCGCAATCAGTTGCCAGCGCAAGTGGTTAATTTGTCGTTGTACTGTACATAGCGATATATATTTCACTGCGCGTTGTACTGTACCGCGCGTTACAATACGTATTTCGTTACATCGACGTTCTTTGCAAGATCGCAGTTAAAAAAAAAAAAAAGAAAGAAAAAAACTAACTCTCGAATCGAACATCGAGCGATTTCAAATATTGAATCGAAGATTTGATTGCATAGGGGATTCAGACACAGAGGGACATAACTCGCGATCAGTTTCGAACAGAGTAATATTGACAAGGTAATTTCCTTTTATGCCTGAAAAATCGATGAATCGACAGATGAAGAGAACGGCCGGTTATTCGCAAAATGAAGAAAAGTAGAATAAGAAAGCGAACAGTTTCACTAGGTGATCTCTGCAAGGAAGCATCATCCAACCGATCGATTAGAAAGGCTGTTAAACCTGCCAGTAAATTTATTCACCGATTGTCCATGTAACGATATTAAGTACTTGTATCTTCGTTCCGGGGTTTTTCTTTTTTTTCTTTTTCTTTTCCTTTTCCTTCTTTTACAAGTTCAAGCTCCCTTTCTGAAGTATAAGCATGAAACAAGACTTAGAGAAACGAGAGTTTCCCTCGGAGAGAAGGGAAGCTCGTTTTCGAAGGATTAACGATAGATATTTAATATAGGTAATCACCGAGATTAGAATATCGATACGGATACGCGTGAAGATACAGATGAATGTGTGCGTTCGCAAACAGTTTTACCATGATTTTTTTAAAACATCGATCCGGTGTTTGTATCGATGTTCTGATTTGCGTTAATTGTATGCGACCTTTTAATTGTCAGCGCGAAGATATCAGTGAATAAAGATATTCAGATTTGTACGTCAGATTCGACATGGTTATTTCATGGTTTTACATTTTGGTTCGTTCGTTCGTTTTATCGAAAAAGAAAATTAAGCAACGTACTAACATATTATTAAATGTGTATTAATTTCAGTTTCGATGAGATTGATTCCTTGACTGGTTACGATAACGTGTTAAACGATAAAAGTTCCTCATTTTTTCAATCAACAATTGGATCTGTTTTTCGTTCAAATTTTAAGTTTCGAAAATGTACAAAATATTCGAAGAAAATCAGGAAACAAGGAGCGAACGTTCGTTGTATAAACGAGCGATTTTGTAGAAATTCTAAAGATAAAAAGAAAAAGATTTTTCAAAGGTTTGGGCAACTTGGATAGAATTTTAGTCTGGAGAAATGAGAAGAAAGCAAATGCTGTTGAAGACAGATACACGTTTTTGTCAAGTAGCCTCTGTAATTTTACAACGACGATTAGTCGATCGAACGTGAAATGTCACGGGTTTCGCTGTCGCAAGTGAAGCGTGTATTTTAAATGATAATCACAAGGAAACGTTTCGTTCTCTTTCTCTTCATCTTCTCGATCTTTAATTGAGATAGAGATCTGGCTCCTTTCTAATTAGCGTTCTGAATATGACTTCTTTTTGCAATTAAAATCCCCTTTACTTTTTGTTTTAAATGCACTTGAAGGCTAGTTTGTCGTCCCACGGAAGTCTGAAAAGTTCACGAAACTTCGTCGTGAACGAATTCTATAGACTGTTTGTGATAAATTATATTTTTTTCCCCTTGTTAATTGCTTATTAAGGGCAAGGACGGATTCAGAGTCCATTAAAGACTTGCAACTTATTAATTATTAAAAGTAACAATTTATTTTGTTATTAAAATTACGATAGTTATTGAAAATAAAGTTTCCGAACAGCTGTTCTGTCTCTCTCTCACTAAATGAGAGTCATATGAGTCTGAATTTACAATAGATGGACTTTAAATCTGTCAGGCAAAGGTTAATTGCTTTTCCTACTGATTTCCTGTTAACCTCTTTTTTGCCCGCCCAATTGCAACATTTTCTCAGCTTTAAGTATATTTAAATGTAACCCAGGCAAAACAAATGATAATTTTATTACTTCTTAATAAATTTTATCCAGTGACATCATACCAACGAGTTCGAAAGAAAAAGAAAACGACAAATTATTGTATACGGTTCGGTCACTCGTTACGGTCCGCCAACCAATCGTCGGCGCAAGAGGTTAATTGCTTTCGAGAGAGGCTTAAAAAAATTAAACGAAGGAAGATGAAAAACAGTGAGAAATATACAGTTTGTGGTACGAGAGTATGGTTGTGAAATATTTGGAAAAATTTATTGGACAGTATGCTGTGTATAGGTCAAAGACAATAGAAATACTGTGTAGAAACACAAGGTGCTTCATTTAAGTGTGGTAACCTCAAATATCTTTTTTAATTGTGAGGCTGCAAAATGTACTTCATATGTATTTTGAATGGTGGCCAATATTCCGGCAGGTGTTGTTTTTTTTGCAAAGTTTACTTTTTCCAGGATTTTTCCAGGTCGTCGATGTAGGTTTTTTTTTTTTTCAAATAACTACTATTCGTTTTCTGTTGTATCGCGCGACTCGTGAAAAAATACATTCAGATTTCTACTGTGACATCCAGTGACGTTAAAAAAGATATTTTGGAGGTTAGAATTAAATGAGACACCTTATGTGTTATATAGGATGATTCAAGGTATCTTTTTTTTGAAATTAAAAAGAATGTAGGAGATAAAAAATGAAAGATTTACTGTTTTAATATAATTGTGTTTTTTGCACGAATATTATAATGTATGTGATTTTTACAATTGCACTATTTTTTAAAAATAGAAATCTTTCTTTTCTTTGTATACATCAAATCCTTTTATCATTACGGTAGCATTGATGAATTTGATAAATATTTTAATTTTGATTTTTTGTACGAGGATTTTTTGTTCAATTTAAATTGAAATTAAAATATTTTTTAACTCTCATCATCAGTTACTTGCGTGACTTTGATACATTTTTCTTACAAAATGTGCGTAAAATGAACACGATCGCAATATAAAATTGAACATCAGAGTAAATTGAACAAAAATTTGGTCTGTTTACTTTCGATAAGAAAACTTGCATTTAGCTACTTATCTCTTGGTCATTTTAATATCTAAGAGCTGATATATTGGCTCCGCGATTTTTTCTTATTTTGATATTTCACAAATTTTTTGAACATTTGAGTAGTTTGGCTTTTCTTATTAACGTCTTACAAATTGTTTCTATTGAGAAGCAGTATATTTGTTTCATCGAGATTTTTACGACATTCTGTCTTTATGAGAATATTTTGTAGTTCTAAATGATATATAGAAAAAAGATTAATGTTTCTATAGATATCTATTTAGATTTTCATAGATTATATAATTATATTATATTATAGTAATATACATAGATTTTTATAGATTAATATACAGGGTGTTTTCGAAATTGGCAAGAATGTGATTCTACATTTAAAAATAAATCGGGAATAAAATTTTTCCATACGATACTTCGTTTTCGAAAAAATCGAATTTGAAAATTTTATCAAGTATGCAAAACGTGACAGAAAATAATGAATGACAGGACATTATTCTACGTGTGAAAATAAATAAAAAATGTCCAATAAATTTTTTTGTGTTATACTTTATTTTCCAGAAAATCGAAAATTTGAAAATTTGTCAAATACATGTGTGCCAAGGCAACTTCTAAAAATGAAGCTATATGATAAAATTGATCATATATGAAAAAATTTTCTTTACTTATTTTTGAATGTAGGATACTCTCTTATTAATTATTTTTTCTGTCACGTCTAGAATTTTCAATTTACTAATTAACTCGATTTTCTCGAAAACAAATAGATCAATAAAATATTTTTTTTCCTTTCGACTTATTTTTTCATAGAATCACCTCCTGGCTGTGATGATTTCGGAAACACTCTGTATATTTAGAAAAATTAGACATTAAAAGGAATTTGACAACAAGAGATATAAATTAACCAAGTCGAGGTAAATAATTTTTCAATGATGAAACACATAACATATACAACAAAAAAACATAAATAAATTTTCAACAACAAGTTACTTTAATACTTTTTTACGTAGAATAACAAAAGAGTTCAACACATACAAAAGAAAAAGATATATCTTTATTTAAAAAAATAGTACAATTGCAAAATGTTCGTATATTACTAAATTTGCGAAAAAAAAAAAGAGGTATGATCGTTACTATGTAATTCACTTTGAAATCTTTTATCATGCTGCTCTGGCATTCTTTCTCCAACGAACAAACGAGTGTTACGTGAATGAATAACAAATGCAGTTACCCAAAGCTATTATTGCATTCCAAATATCCGTATAATATCAGAAATTCCAGTTTTGTTCCAGAATTATTTGAGGTCGGGCATTTTATTCCTGGGCGGTTATAAATATTTGTAAATTTATTTGCACGGTAGTTTTTATACGTTTCGTTGGTGGAAATTCTTTAGGAAACAATTTTAACTGTTATCAGTGTTGTTGCAATGCCGTTAGTGGAGGACAAAGGCCATTACTCGTGGCTAACTTTTTAGCCAGATGTCTCTCTATCCTTTTGAATAGGGTGCTTTGTTGTTCGCACTCAATTGTTCTCTCCTAATAACGTTTTCCTCGAAGCTTTCAGTCTATTATTAACCCTTTATCTTTGATTGAATCTACATTTTCAGTCTAAAATTGTTAATCAAACGTTTCCATCGTTCTTTAACTAACTCTGTCGTTTTCTTTGTTTCTCTGACATTTTTTCTTCTTTAACCTCTTGCTGGAATAATGTGCCACGCACGTCGAGAATTTTTTATCTTAAATTGCAACATTTTCTCAGTTTTAACTATATTCAAATGTAATCCAGGCAAAACAAACGATAAGTTTATTACTTCTTAATAATTTCTATCCAGTGATATATCAATGAATTCGAAAAGAAGACGAGTTATTGTATGACGGTTCGGTCACTCGTTATGGTCCGCAATCAGTTGCCAGCGTTAGTTAACCTCTTGCGCTGAAATGACGTGCCACGCACGTCAAGAATATTTCGCCTAAAATTGCAATATTTTCTCACTTCTTAGTATATTTAAGTGTAACAGCCAAAACAAATAATAAATTTATTACTTCTCAATGAGTTTTATCCAGTGATATAATACCCGACGAGTTTAAAAAGAAAAAGAAAGCGACAAATTATTGTGTACGGTCACTCGTTATGGTCCGCAATCAGTTGCCAGCGCCTAGTTAACCTTCTGCGCTGGAATGACGTTTATTACTTCTCAATGATTTTTATCCAGTGATATAATACCCGACGAGTTTAAAAAGAAAAAGAAAGCGACAAATTACTGTGTACGGTTCGGTCACTCGTTATGGTCCGCGAACTAGTTTGCCAGCGCAAGGGGTTAACCACATAATTGATTGCGGACCATAACGAGTGACCAAACCGTATATAATAATTCGTCGCTTTCTTTTTGAACTCGTTGGTATGATACCACTGGCTAGAAATTATTGAAAAGTAATAAATTTATTATTTGTTTTGCCTGGGTTATATTTCAATATACTTAAAACTGAGAAAATGTTGCAATTTCAAATTTATTCCAAATATTCTCGACATGCGTGACACGTCTTTCCAGCGCAAGAGGTTATAACTTGCGCTGGCAACTGATTGCGGACCATAACGAGTGACCAAACCGTATATAATAATTCGTCGCTTTCTTTTTGAACTCGTCAGGTATGATATCACTGGATAGAAATTATTGAGAAGTAATAAATTTATTATTTGTTTTATCTGCGTTATACTTGAATATATTTAGAACCGAGAAAATATTGCAATTTTGGGACAAATAATTTTCGACGTGCGTGGCACGTCATTCCAGCGCAAGCGGTTAAAAATAGATCTGCATTTCCGGATTGAAGTTGTTGATCCAACGTCTCTATTCCATTTGTATTCGTAACAGAAATGATTTCATTGTTTGAGATCTATTCTGACGTTTCGTCAATGTTGCAGGTTATTTGACACGAGTTCGTAAACACGCGTAAAATGCAGGAATTATGTGTGTACGTCAAAGTTGTTTCAACCGATCAACTTTCTTCTCTACCTCTCTTCTCTATCTTTTTTTTGCATTTCTTAACATTCTTGAGGTATAACTGATCACGATAACAATCACTTTGTAACTTTGAACTTAAAATAACTGTTCATTTTTTGAAAGAAATATGTGTTTAGGTCATGGTCATTGTTTCACAGAGGTAAATTGTATTTTAGTTTAGTTAGAAATATTTCTCAAACGATGCATACTCTTCTATGATAAACTGTGAATTAACAATTGATTCGTGAACAGTAGCTGGCAGTTGAAAATTTATAATAACACAGTGAAACTTTTGGAACTTTGAATGATGTCTTTTGTATACATAATCTATCGAAGTTGTATACATAATCTATCGCAGTGCAGATTGAATGAAAATAGGGTTCCTCTTGCAAAAGTAAGTCGAAAATGTGGAATGTCAGTTTTTGATATTTCGTAGCTTTATTTTCGCAAAAATCGAGTTTGAAATTATTTTCCAATATGTACTGTGGTTAATTTCCCATTGAGTAAATAACAGCGAGTTAATTTAAAATTGAATAAGAAATTGTCTAAAAATGTTGTATGAGTAAAAATTTCGCACTCTTCACTTATTTTCTTCTAGAAATTTACACATTTTTACTTATTTTATTCCACGCTAAAAATTTCAAACTCAGTTCTTCGCGAAAATGAAACTTTATTTTTAAAAACTGTCATTCAACTTTTTCTGTCATTTTACTTTTGCACGAAGAACAATTTCTTCGCCAATTTAAAATTATATAGAACATTGTTTAAGTAAAATATTTAAAAACTGATGATCTCAGTCATACGATTTATTTAATTATACATTATTTTGAAATATTTATCAAAATCGATTTATCTTTGTCCAAATTATTTTGTCATTTATCTATCGAATTAAATAATTTCATTTAATTTTTTTCCATTTGGATAAATGATTCTTAACACATAATATCTTAAACAATTTTTAACATTGTTCACTGTGTTAGAGTTTGTCACGCAGAATGGAATTTCAAGACTGAAATTGAAAATCCAATATTGCAAGCTCTAATATTATTATATTACAAAATAAATAAACCGGTAATGTTTATAATTCAAATAGGCGCAGAGGATAATATTTAAAATTCGAATTAATCGTTCTGTTTACTAAAAGAATTGTCTAGAATAGGAAATTATTTGACCTTAATACAAAACAAAGTTACTTCTCTCATGTCGTTCCTAAAAAGATAATGAAATGGGGAGAAATGACCTGTTCTTAAATTCCAGTCATCAGGAAAAAAAGCGAAGAGATGTACACGTCATGAAAAAATATTTCTATTAATATTAAATATAATATTAATTATAATATAATATTAATATAATAGAAATAATTAATATAATATTATTTATAATATAATATTAATATAATAGAAATAATTAATATAATATTATTTATAATATAATATTAGTATAATAGAAATAATTAATATAATATTAATTATAATATAATATTTAATATAATAGAAATAATTAATATACTATTAAAAAATATTTCTATTAATATTCAGGTAAAACAAAATGAATTTGCCTAAGTACTACCCACAGTCCATTTATTATTTCAAATTGTTATTCCCGAAATTGTAAACTAAAAAAATTGCTCACGATATATACTGCATGCCAAAATATCTAAAATATTTCTATTTTAGATATATCTCTATTTTAGAAATTTCTATTTAGATTTCATTCAAAGTGCATCAAAATCTAATTATTCCCTATTTTTATTTCAAATAAATTTCGTTCAATCCGATGACATGTATATTTATAGTTTATAACAATGTTCTAAGAAAAAAATAAGACATTTGTAGATTTATGACAATGAAATTTTGTCAAATCGTGTTGGATTTGTGTTCATTCGACGTTATTCTTTGATTAGAGATTGATTTGATATTTTTGGAAAGCTTGTTATATCGTGCATTCGTCATATCGAAAACGAAATTTTACCTTCTTCCGAACGAGCTTTCTTGAATATGTTCACTGCTCTGTAAATTCGCATTCTCTTCTCATATGAATTCAAATTAGGTCGTAACACGTCCCTCACCCTTCCTGAAAATATCTGTTTCGCAGATATTTCTCCAACAGATGTTCACCTTCCCAGAAGTTTGGAGTCGTTCTTGCGTTAGAAAATGTTTAGAGGCTGAACCCTCGGGCCTTCGAAGAGTTTGTCGTTTCTAAAAACCAAGACTAGTTCGAGAAGGATGTGTTTTTAGAGGGATGACAATTTCTACGAAAATTCGAAAGTGTCAGATCTGATAGGATCGAGTTCCCCGAAAATATATCATAATACGAGATTGTCGGGATTCTCGAGAATTTCGAAAAGCGAAATGAATTTTTCTTTTTTTTTTTTTTTTTTCTTTTAGAAATACTAAATTTTAATTGGAGAAAATTGTCGATTTTGTTATATCTTTCTCAAGAAACGAAATTAATTTTGTAAACGAATATGCTTTCGTTCTCGAAAATCTCAGAATTCGAGAATTTTTTTTTCTAAAATTATAGTATTTTAATTATAGTATTTAATTATAGTAGATTATTCTAAAATTATAGTATAAAATAATAATGGGTAGAATACGGAGGAGAAACAACAACTATATATGCGATAAATGTAACTTCATTTGCATTTCAAATTTCCGTGTTGTTTATCAACATTCTCTAACAACACTCTTGTTCTGTTTTCCATAACAATGTCACCAGCAGTAAAGAACAACCGTTCGTTGAACAAAAGAAAACTTTGTACCAAAAAAAAAATTTTCGAACTACGTACAATAAACGATATACCTGTAAGATATAGAATACAAGAAATATTGTTCAGTTCTTTGTTTGAAAGTATATTCGTTGAACAAAATTAATTTCTTCTTTTTCTTGAGAAAGACAACGACATCAAGTTTTTTCATTAAAATTTCGTATTTCTAAGGAAAATGTCATTCGACTTTTCGAAATTCTCGGGAATACTTTTCTTCAGCATTCCGATTAAATTCTCGCATTATCAGATATGTCGAGATAAATAAAACCGACTCGAAATAAGTTCTCGATATTCTCGCACATCTCTATAGTATTTCTGATATTCTCGCACATTTCTATAGTATTTTCTTGTTGGAATCCCGTTGGAAGAATGTCGTTGATGTTAATGGTGCCTATTTTCAGCCAATGTAAAAAATATATAATTGGAATTATACAATTATATATATATATATACAATTATAATTATATTACAATTGTATATATATGTTATAATTAGCCAATGTAAAAAATATATAATTGGAATTATACAATTATATATATATACAATTATAATTATATTACAATTGTATATATATATACAGTTATAATTATAATTATAATTATATTATAATTGTATATATACACGATTATAATTATAATTATATTATAGCTATAAATATATATATATATACAATTATAATTATATTATAACTGTGTGTGTGTGTATATATATATATATATACAATTATAATTATAATTATAATATAATATATATTATAATTATATATCTATGTATTTTATATATATACAATTATAATTATAATTATATTATAACTTATATATATATATATATAAAATTGTATAATTATAATTGTATATATATACAACATTAAAATTAAAATATCTCCTAAACTAATGATTTTTTAACATAAATAGGTTAATACTTTTTTGTATGTAAAGAATATCAAGATGCATCAATTGATGCAATAAAAAATATATGATTGCATTTTAAAGAAACGTTAATGACCTTCATATGTCCTCTACACGTCCACCTAAGAGAAAACTAGTGTCACCAAATTTTTCCTCATCTCGAAACCACATACAACTTCATCTGAAACATTTTTCGCCACGCGTAATAATAATGACGTAAATCTAGTTGGCAATATGTGGTGACCCAACCTGTATATATATATATATACGTATACAATTATAATTATACACTTGTACAATTCGACGTTTATATATAAACGCAGCAGTTTGTTCGATTTGCTCGATAGCTCAAATAAAATCCAATTGCTCTCGTCGTTTTTTTCCTTCCTGAGTAATTTATTTCTGCACTTCCTGGGGCAACGTATCCCAATAATCTGCATTTGACATGAAAAACATTTAGATCAGCAATTACGTGGTTCCATAGGTGACGATCGAAGGAAGAAATTGTCAAAAAAAAAAAAACTTATACTTCCGAGTGTTATTGACAGTCTGCAAAATTATTTCAGCTTATTTCCTTATTCCCTCTAGAAGGTTGGAATTCTGTTCTTTCAATGTGAATGTCTATCGTACGATCGACTTCCTTTGCGCACAGTTGGCAACAACTTTCAGAAATATGCAATCTAAACTTTCTCGTATCGATGTCAACAGAATTTCATTTAACGTCCGAAGAATGTTATGTGAAAATAAATTGTTCAGGTCGAAGGGTACGCCGCGGCAGGCCGAGGCTTGGAACAAGGGGCGGAAAACATGGATCCTCCTCGTCTGTGCAAGGTAACTCGCCATCGAGGAGCGAATGGTTACCGTTGGACATGAGAACTACACCTCCTGCTGCGATGCCTGCTTACCGTCGTTTCGAGGAATCCTGTTCCGATGGCGTGGTAAATCTCCATTTTGTTTCCTACATTTTTCTCTATTCTCTTTAGCTTTTCTTTTCTTTTTTTTTTTCTTTTTTTTATTATCGACTTTTTCTCTTAATAATTAAGGGGAGAATTTGTAAATTCTGACTTTTTAATCGAAGTTTCTGGTAACGATCAACATGCAGTGATCCATGAATTAAATATTGGGAATACTTCATTCGTCGAAGGAATTAATTTTGAAAGTTAATTTTGAGAAAAATTTTCCGCTAGGCACTGGAACATAAAATTTCCATGTTAAAGCAACAGGAGCAGAAAAATTCTACAATATAACAGAATACGCAAGCTTTTATTTATATATCTTATGAGTCGCTAAAAATATTTTATCGTTTTAATATTTATATCATGTTTATTTAAATTTTTTTTACAAATTTTCAACAAAAATTGTAAATTAGTCATCTTGACATTTACAATTTTAGTTCTAATGCTAATATTATAGATACTTTATTACGAAAGATTATTGTTATTATTAATTATCAAACATTTCTATTAGAAGGACGAAATAACAAAAAAAAAAAAGAATACAAAACGAACAATCAAACAGTACGAAACAGAGATCGAAAAAGTTGAAGAACTTCGAAATAGGAGGTTCTATTTGAAACGTGGATTCGTAGAACTTTTTCGAAACATATTCTCACGTCACGAGTGGGAACAGATAAATAAATGTTGAAAACAAAAAATTTTCAGACAGACTAAGATTTATAAAATACGAAAATAAAAATTTTTTGTCGTCGAAGGATAAGCGGATAATTTATTCATCGATATCGGAAAAGTTCTCTTGTAACAAATTCAGCGAATAGTACGTTCGAAAATTTTGGATCAAATGTTCAAAAATAACTTGTTCCCACGGAACTTTTGTTTATACGGATTCTAAAATATCGTGAGAAAAGTATTCAAAAGTGTTTTTAAGCGTGATACTTTTTTCTAGAAAAATTCTAGTTGCAGATATGTTTTTTTTTTTTTTTCTTTTATACGAGCTACACACGTTCGAGCAGAATTTTTTTAAAAACGAAAGGAATCTGGTACAAAGTTTTAAGGCTCTTACAGACTTTAGCTCTAAAAGAAGTTCTATTCGAGTAGCGATACATAATGCTCGAGTCTTCGATGTTCCAAGGCTGAACCCTAATTAATGTCTTTAAAACTAATGTTATACGAAGCTGAAGCTAAAGCTTTGAGACCTAACTCTCTAAGCTTTCAAAGCTTCATCACGATGTACGCAGGTGGACACATCAAATGTGCAAATACTTTTCCGCCGGTATTTTAAACAGTTCAAAGATTGTCGGTATTTTAAACAGTTCAAAAATTGTCGGTATTTTAAACAATTCGAATTACTTAAAATAAAGTAAAACAAAATCGTAGAACGAAATCGGATTTCGAAATTTACTGGGCAAATTTTTAACTTATTATTATTTTTACATTTAATCCGGTAAATTTTATTACTTTTAATTTAATCACTTATACAAATAGTTTAGCCATAAAGTATTGAATTGTGACTTCCACAAAACATAAATTTATTTTAAATTACATATTTTAATAATAATCATTTTAAATTACATAATTTAATAATTAATAATAATAGTTTTAGAATTGTACTATCTTTATAGAATGGTTATGATAGTTATAATAAGTTAAAAATTTTCATATTAATTTTTGAATTTCATTTTTTATCAATAAATTATGAACGTATCTTAAAGTGAAATATTTGTCATTAACATTAAATTCAGTAAAAATGAGTATAATTTTGGTTATTAATAATAGAGGAATTACACTATTATTAAATTGTGAAATTTTAAACCTTGAGTTCTTTTTTCCTAATTCTTTTTTCACAATTTTCTTTCTATATCAATCCTTATTATTTTTACATTTAATTCGGTAAATTTTATTACGTTTAATTTAATCAGTAACACAAATAGTTTAACCATAAAATATTGAATTGTGACTTCCACAAACATACATTTATTTTAAATTACATATTTTAATAATAATCGGTTTTAGAATTGTACTATCTTTATTGAATAGTTATGATAGTTATAATAGTTAAAAATTTTCATATTAATTTTTAGATTTCATTTTTTATGAATAAATTATGAACTTATCTTAAAGTGAAACATTTTTCATTAAATTAATTTTTTTTTTCACCATTAGATTTACTATAGTTTCTCTCTCTATCAATCCTTATTATTTTTACATTTAATTCGGTAAATTTTATTACTTTTAATTTAATCACTTATAAAAATAATTTAACCATAAAATATTGAATTGTGACTTCTACAAACATATATTTATTTTAAATTACATATTTTAATAATAATCGGTTTTAGAATTCTTTATAGAATAGTTATGATAGTTATAATTTTTATATTAATTTTTGGATTTTATTTTTTATGAATAAATTATCTATTTAAATTTAAAAATTTTCATATTAATTTTTGGATTTCATTTTTTATGAATAAATTATCCTATCTTAAACTGTCATTAAATTCAGTAAAAACGAGTGTAATTATTAATAATAGAAGAATTGCACTATTATTAAATTGTGAAATTTTAAACTTTGAGTTCTTTTCTTCCATTTTTTTTTTTTTTTCATAATTAGATTTACCATAGTTTTTCCTTATATCCTTTTAAAGTTAGATTTACTATGGTTTCTCTCTCTATCAATCCTTTAAAATTTGCTGCTCGATCTTTCTCGTCATTTTATTAAATTTTGAATATTAAACGAGTTAAACGATAAGGATTAAAGATTTTGTCATTTAACTCGAAGTTCAATAAAATGATGCAAAGAAAAACATCTCGCAGCAAGTTTTAAAAAATCGTAAAAAAACAAAGAGGAGGCTTCAATCTTCAAGACTAGGGGCAAATTTAGTTGCAAAATGGAATTTTTCAACGTTTTCACGCGCCGTGACAATCTGGTCTCACAAAAGTGTCTTCACTTTGTCATCCGTTTGTAAAAACGTTTCAAAATAAAATGAACGATGTATTTTTAAAAGTAGAGACTTCAAAAAAGTATTAAAACGTTGGTCGAAGTTCGCTGTTGTACCATCTCTATTTACAAAATTGTAACAGTTTCAATATTTAGTATCCGAATGTTAATGGAATACATTGTAAAAAAAAAAAAAAAAAAAAAAAAAAGAAAAAAACAATACCGGGAATCTTTCAACGATTGATTCTATGGAAAAACGTGTTAAACTATTGAAATCAGAGTTGGGCATTAATCGATTAAAATTTTCAGTTCGATTGATCGATCAACGGTTTACTGTTTAATAAAACTAATTGTCGAAAGATCGATAAATAAAATGAATCGAATGAAATGAAAATTTTTAGTTTCACTTTTTAAAGCGTCACTAAAAATGCTCTTCTTTTTCAGTTGATTAATTATTTTCCTCGTTAACGAGTTAAGCTGTTTATCTGTGTTGTCAATCTTCTGAACATAATTTATTTATTTAATGCAGCCTGAGGGTAAATTTTTAATTGGCAGATAACCCAATTACCGTGTCATTTTCCCTCCTTCATTTTATTTCTGTTTGTAACTAACGAATTTGCCCTTGCTAATTATCGTCGTTGTTTTGTTCACGTTACTAAAGTGCCATTTGAAATTGCGCTGAGAATGACTACGTTTTTTTTTTTTTTGTATTGTTCTTAAAGCCACATTTTTGTCTCTTTTACTTTATTATTATTCCTCTCGCGGTCGTAATTATTAATCATTTCAGTTGTTTGAGTTTCTCTCGTACGTACATATTTTTTTGTATCTTTTCGACGATTCTTAATACTTTTTAAACGTAACCGAAACCCAACCTAAACCTAACCTCTTGCGCTGGAATAACATACTACGCACGTCGAGAATTTTTTGTCCCAAAATTGCAATATTTGCTCAGTTTTAAGTATATTTATGTATAACCCAGGCAAAACGTAAATTAATAATAATAAATTTATAAATTCTCAATACTAAATTTATTATTTCTCAATAATTTCTGTCCAGTGATATCGTACCGACGAGTTTAAATAGAAAGCGACTAATTACTGTGTACGGTTTGGTCACTCGTTATGGTCCGCAATCAGTTGCCAGCGCAAGTGGTTAAAATATTTACGTTTCCTCAGTTTTTTGTCTTCGCGTTTATCGAACCAACGACAATTCTGTGTTTTTGTATTCCCTGGGTGTTCTGTATTTTTATTCTTTCTGATCTTCTTTGTTTATTTTCGTTTTAGTGTCGCGTTACGACTTTATTAATAATCTGATTGTTCGGTAATTATTTGAAAAAGGATTTCCTCTCTATTTTTTGGGGATTTTAATGACTTTAAAAAATATAAAATATAATATAGAAAATTAAATGTAAAATATTTAAAGTATTAAAACATGTCAATAATGAAAAATAATATCATTTTATGCAATTCTCTTCCATACATGTCACCGTCGCTCGGTTTCATGTAGTTTCGATACTATATATTTGTAAAAACGTGTTTCATAGTTTTTTAAAGGGCAAAGAGTATATGTACGTTTCGCTAAGTAAAACACTTTCTTTCTCGAGTTTCACACAATTTCAATTATTATTTATTAAAAATTGAAGAATTTGTTTCTGTGAATTATCTCCAAATGACGGCAGCTTTCCTCAGAATGATGACCTTGTTAAAATCGTGTTCTTTTCAATTATTATTTTTTTCTTTATTTCATTATAATCTTTTTTTTTTTATTTCTTTCGCTACGATGGAATGAAACAAAGATTGTATAATACTTGAACCGAAAATACTTGTGTACATTATTGCTTAAAAGTCAAACATAATTGAGCACTCTTCGAATAATGATAATAAATAAATTTATGTTTGTCGAAACATGTCACTCGATAATAATAATTATCAGTTGTTCAAAATAAATTGTTATCTTTATTTATTGGAATAATTTATCTTATAAATTGTTATCTTTATTTATTGGAATAATTTAAATGTGTGCTGCAAAATTATTCAAATGATAATACGAATAATTGTTTTTAGTTTAGTCTTGTATAACATGATCTAGTTTTTGAAAAAAAAGTCAGTTGTAAGAATCGAATGATGCTTGAAAACATAATATTTCACTTTAAGTACTGTTCGTACGTACAAGGTTTTACGCGACTAATTGTAAGTTATACGAATAAATTTTTATCCAGTTCAATTTTTAATGTACTTACTGTCCAAATAAATTCATATTTAAATTTCCACTCAATCAGATGTTTATTCGTTGTTGAAAAATTAAATAGTTCAATCATGAAAAGTGTTTTTACATAACAAAATATTATTTTCATATACGTATGCATAAAATCCAGTTTGAATAAATTGTGTTTAATTCGAAACGTTAGTTATAATTTATTCAATGTATTATATTAATATGATTTATTATTATTATTATTATTATTATTGTTGCTATCAGTAATATAAAATATTATATTGTGTTATATTTTGGTATATCACATCATCAACTTATTCCAATGTAATAATTAATATGTCCCATTTTTTGAAGACTTTATTTTATACGTTGCAATGATACCGTAGAACTTTCAATCGCGCAAACTCTAATTATTCCAATGTTCTGTTATTCGAACTGGTACTGCGATAACCGCACTGCAGAGAAGTATCTTTTTCTACGCTAATACATATCATTTTCATACCTGTGAAGGAAAATTTTGTCGAAATATGAAATATGACATTTTATTAAGAAAACAGTATTCAATTCTGTGATGGATCAATGCTTAAAAAATTCAAGATGAATCAATAGCTGCTAATGACCCATTGACACAGCTATGAAAATAAAATAAAAAAAAAATGGGAATCATTTTATTCCGTGATAAACAAAGAATATTATTGCTTTCAAATGAGTTTGAAATTTTGAATTTTGGCCAGCTTTTCTAAGTCGAATGCTCCATTCTGCGTCAAGTCACTAAATTAACTCAGGGATCACTGCATTCTATTGATCACCATGTCATTTATGTTTATTTTAAAATTTTATTTTCTAAATTGTACATATATGTTTGCCTCTTTGTTCTTAATTTTATTGAAAAATTGCACTTTATGATACGATAAAAGAGGATTTATAAATATATCAAATACTTTATTTACTTTTATATGTTTTCGTTGCATTTTTGCTTCTTTTCTGTTTGCTCTGTTTATTTATTTCAATAATATCCTTCTGTGAACGGTGCGAAATTTAACACCTTTTATGAACTTTTTTTTAAAGCAATGGTGCTATTAACGTGATATGATTTTTTTTCTTTGTAGTTCATTTAGTCATATATTCGTTATATATAACAATTTTTTTGCACAGTTTTGTTAACATGTAAATTTTCATCAGTAAAATGAAAAGAAGCAAAAGATTGTAAAGAAAAGATTTCAATCTTCAGGACCTTGTGGGAATCTAATCGTGAAAAAATTTTTCACTTACTACGTAATGTAAAATCATCGAAATTCAAGACTTTCAAAGTAAAAGCTTTATGCTTTAAAATGAAACCAAATGGATTGTTATATGATTTTTTTTACGAAATTAACAATTTAAATAATTTAACAGTTTAAATTATGTTCTTTCCATTCTAAAGAAAAATTCAGATCACATATCAGAGAGCGAAAAAAAGGAGGAAAACATAAAAAGTGACAAAATAAAAAAATTCCGGAAAAAACAGAATGATACCAAAGATCAATGAGAAATATAAAAATAAAAGAAAGACATAAAACACATAAGAAGATTAAAAAACGTGATAGAGAATTATTCCACAGTCATGTCTAACGCTTGAGTGAAGTTCTTTAAATATTTACACATAGTTATTCGTTTATAACTGTTATGTAGACTAAATATTTTTAATAATCTGATTACAGATTCATAATTCAGTGATATAAAAATATTTCTAGAAATGTTTTATTTACGATGTTTAAAAACGTTAGAAATTGGATTAAGCTTAGGTTAGGTTTTTAAAAAACTTCATTTCGAGACTTTCAATTCTATGTAACATATTCTATATAATATTTATATACATACGTAAATTTTGGGAAGAAAGAGATCTCTATTATTTTTACGATAAAGTTCCTCTAAATATTTCCTTCTGAAAATTTACATTTTATTTTAATTTACCATGAGAACTCCTACACCTACACCTACGTTAACGAAATACGATTTTTAAACACACGTTTGAAATTCTCACGTGGGCGAGGTGGAGCCAATAATTAATTAAAACTGTATGGAAAATTGTACAAAAAAAAAAAAAGAAAAAGTAAAACTGTATAAATCAGTTACGAATATAATATCATTTCGTAAAAGTTGTTAAATTTTGCTACGTTCACAGAGACGTAATCTCCTTGACAACAACTGTATTGATTTTTCTCCAAACAAAGCGTTAACAAACGTGTATTATCATCGGTAGGTGCACCTGGGAGGGGGAATAGCAATTTGCGAGGAACAACTAAGGGCTGTGAAATGGAGTGATTACAGAAAATTAACCCGTGGTCTAGCTGCAATTTTGTTCAGTCCCACTGAGTTGGCCACCTGTTCGGTGACAGGACAACGATGGAGTCGTGCTGGCACTGCCACTGAAAGACCGGTGAAACCTGCGCTAGATAAGACTAAAGTACAGGCTATTATATGTAAGTATAATTATCGCAAGCTACATTTCCTCAATGCTTATGTACTACTGCTGGGCCACTGTTCCATTTATTAAGCTCGTACATTCTCGATTGAATCCGAAGAAAAATAATTATCTATTAACCACTTGCGCTGTCAACTGATTGCGGACCATAACGAGTGACCGTGCACAATAATTCGTCGCTTTCTTTGTAAACTCGTCGGTATGATATCATTGGATAGAAATTATTGAGAAGCAATAAATTGATTATTTGTTTTGCCCGGGTTATACTCAAATATACTTAAAATTGAGAAAATATTGCAATTTTGGGACAAAAAAAATTCTCGTGCGTGGCATGTCATTCCAGCGCAAGAGATTAAAGACAGTGACGCACAATCCGCGGCCTCCTCTCGAGCCTGTTGAGTTTTTTACAAACTTTTGAGGTTATGTTTCGATTGCGGTGAGAGATTCGTCAATATATTAATTTGTCTTATTTTAATCTATTTTAATTTACATGTATCGTTTAATTATGTATTTATAACATATAATTACTAACATATATAATTGCATTATATAATTTTGAGATTATATTTCAATTGTCGTGGAACCGAGAGAGAACGTCGTTAGTTTATTAATTTATTTTATTTTAATTTCTCTAGGAGCGAGCGAGCGAGCGAGCGAGCGAGAGAGAGAGAGAGAGAGAGAGAGAGAGAGAGAGAGAGAGAGAGAGAGAGAGAGAG